>NW_027275070.1:0-69634 GCF_030028105.1 Mobula birostris
TGAAAACACAGCGATATAGGGGAAACTCTGAGAGGTGCGTGAAAACACATCGATATAGGGGAAGCTACGAGAGGTGTGTGAAAACACAGCAATATAGTGGAAGGTATGAGAGGTGCCCGAAAACACAGCCACATATCGGAAGCTATCGGAGGTGCAGGAAAACAGAGCGAGAAAGGAGAAGGTATGAGAGGTGTGAGAAAACACGGCGATATAGGGGAAGCTATGGGAGGTGCGTGAAAACACGGCGATATAGGGGAAGCTATGGGAGGTGCGTGAAAACACGTCGATATAGTGGAAGGTATGAGAGGTGCCAGAAAACACAGCGACGCAGGGGAAGCTATGGGAGGTGTGTGAAAGCAGAGCGATATAGGGGAAGTGATTGGAGGTTCACGAGAGCACAGCAACATACGAGAAGTTATTGTAGGTGCATGAAAACACAACCTATGGGGAAGGTACGAGATGGGCGCTAAAACACAGTAATACAGGGGAAGGTATGAGAGGTCTGCGAAAACGCGGCGATATTGGGGAAGGTGTGAGATGTGCGCGAAAACACAATGATATAGGGAAAGCTTTGGGAGGTGCACATAAACACGGCAATATAGGGGAAAGTATGAGAGATGAGTGAAAACTCAGCTAGAAAGGGGAAGGTATGAGAGGTGTGCGAGAACACGGCGATATAGGCAAAGCTATGAGAGGTGCGAGAAAACACAGCGATATAGTGGAAGGTGTGAGAGGTGCGCAAAAAGACAGCGATATATGGGAAGCTATAGGAGGTGCACGAAAACAGACCGACATAGGGGAAGGCATGAGACGTGCGCGAAAACACAGCGACTTGGGGGAAGCTATGAGAGGTGAGCGAAAACATCGCAATATATGGGAAGCTATGAGAGGTGCGCGAACGCAGGGCGAAAAATGGGAAGCTATGGGAAGTGCATGAAAACGCAGCGATATTGGGGAAGGTGTGAGATGTGCGTGAAAACACGATGATATAGGGTAACGTATCAGAGGTGCACAAAAACACAGCGATATAGTGGAAGGTATGAGAGGTGCCCGAAAACACAGCGACATATGGGAAGCTATGAGAGGTGCACGAAAACAGAGCGAGAAAGGAGAAGGTATGAGAGGTGTGAGAAAACATGGCGATATAGGGGAAGCTATGGGAGGTGCCCGAAAACACAGCGACATATGGGAAGCTATGGGAGGTGCGAGAAAACAGAGCGAGAATGGAGGAGGTATGAGAGGTGTGAGAAAACACGGCGATATAGGGGAAGGTATGAGAGGTGCGCAAAAACACGGCAAAAAATAGGAAGCTATGGGAGGTCCATGAAAACAGGGCAATATAGGGGAAGTGAGGAGAGGTGCAGGGGAGCACAGCGACATAGGGGAAGCTATGGGATGTGCGAGAAAACAGAGCAACATGGGGGAAGCTATGAGAGCTGATTGATAACACAGCGATATAGCGGAAGATATGAGCGGTGCGCAAAAACGCGGTAATATAGGGGAAACTATGAGAGGTGACCGAAAACACAGCGATATAGGGGAAGCCTTGGGAGGAGCGCGACATCACAGTGATATCGGGGAAGGGATGAGAGGTGCATGAAAACACAGCGATATAGGGGAAGCTATGGTAGGTGCGCAAAAACACAGCGATATAGGGGAATGTATGGGAAGTGAGTGAAAACACAGCGATATATGGGAATCTATGGGAAGTGCACGAAAACACGGCGATATACGTGAAGTTATGAAAGGTGCGTGAAAACACGTCAGTATAGGGGAATGTATGAGAGATGAGTGAAAACTCAGCTAAAAAGGGGAAGATATGAGAGGTGCGGATTAACATGGCGATATAGGCAAAGCTATGAGAGGTCAGAAAAACACTGCGATTTGGGGGAAGCTATGAGAGGTGCGCGAAAACATTGCAATATATGGAAACCTATGAGAGGTGCACAAGCACACGGCAATAGAGGGGAAACTATGAGAGGTGCGCGATAACACAGCAAAAAAGAGGAAGGTATGAGAGGTGCGCCAAAACACAGTGATATAGAGGAATCTATGGGGGGTGCGCGAAAACACGGCGATATACGTGAAGGTATGAAAGGTGCGTGAAAACACGTTGATATAGAGGAAGGTATGAGAGATCAGCGAGAACATGGCAATGTAAGCAAATCTATGAGAGGTGAGCAAAAACACAGCGTTATAGGGGAAGGTGTCAGAGGTGCGCAAAAACACAACTATATAGGGGAAGCTACGTATGTGCGCGAAAACACAGCGATATAGTGGAAGGTATGAGAGGTGCACGAAAGCACAATGACAGAGGGGAAGGTATGCGAGGTGAGCGAAAACACAGCGATGTAGGGGAAGCTATGAGAGGTGAGCGAAAACTCAGCAATATAGAGGAAGGTATGAGAGGTGTGCGAAAACACAATGATATTGGGGAAGCTATGGGAGGTCTGTGAAAACATGGCGATATAGGGGCAGGTATGAGAGGAGTGCAAAAACACATCATTACAGGGGAAGCTAACAGAGGTGCACAAGAACACAGCGATATAGCGGAAGGTATGCGAGTTCTGTGAAAACACAGCGATATAGGGGAAGCTATTAGAGGTGTGCGAAAACGCGGCAATATAGGAGAAGGTATGAGAGGAGCGCGAAAACACAGCAATATAGTGGAAGCTATGAAAGCTGCTTCATAACACAGCGATGTAGGGGAAGCTATGAGGGGTGCGCAAAAACGCAATGACATAGGGGAAGGTATGCGAGGTGCATGAAAACACAGCGATATAGGGGAAGCTATGAGAGGTGCGCGAAAACACGGTGATATAGGGGAAGCTATGGGAGGTGTTCGAAAACACAGCGATACAGGGGAAGGTATAAGAAGTGTGCGAAAACACAGCAATATTGGGAAGGTATGGGAGGTGCGCGAAAACATGGCAATCTAGGGGAAGCTCTGAGACGTGCGCGAAAACACAGCGATATAGGGGAAGCTATGGGAGGTGTGCGAAAACTCAGCAATATATGGGAAGGTATGGGACGTGCCTGAATACACAGTGATATAGGGGTAGGTATGCGAGGAGTGTGAAAACAGTGATATATGGGGAGCTATGGGAGGTGCGCGAAAACACGGTGATATAGAGGAAGGTATGACAGGTGCAAGAAAACACAGCAATATAGGGGAAGCTACGGAAGGTGCGTAAAAAGACGGCGATATAGGAGAAGGTATGAGAGGTGCACGAAAACACAATGACATAGGGGAAGGTATGCGAGGTGCGCGAAAACACAGCGATGTAGGGGAAGCTAGAGAGGTGCGTGAAAACACGGCGATATCGTGGAAGGTATGACAGGTGCAAGAAAGCACAGCAATATAGGGTAAGCTACAGAAGGTGTGTAAAAAGACGGCGATATAGGAGAAGGTATGAGAGGTGCGCGAAAACACAGCGATGTAGTGGAAGGTATGAGTGGTGCGCGAAAACACAGCGACATATGGAAAGCTATGGGAGGTGCAAGGAAACACAGCCATATAAGGGTAGGAATGATAGGCATACGAAAACACAGCGATAATTAGGAAGCTATGGAAGGTGTGTGAAAACACGGTGAAATAGGGGAAGGTATGAGAGCTGCGCAAAAACGCAGCGATGTGGGGGAAGATACGTGAGGTGCGTGAAAACACATCGATATAGTGGAAGTTATGAGAGGTGCGCAAAAACACCACGATACAGGGGAAGCTATGAGAGGTGTGCGAAAACACAACGATATAGGGGAAGCTATGAGAGGTGTGCAAAAAAAAGCGATATAGGAGAAGGTATGAGAGGTGCACGAAAACAGATTGATATAGGGGAAGCAATGGGAGGTGCGCAAACACAAGGCGATATACGTGAAGGTATGAGAGGTGCTTGAAAGCACAGTGATATAGGGGTAGGTACGCGAGATGCGCGTAAACACAGTGATATAGGGGAAGGTATGAGAAGTGCGCGAAAACACAACATAGGGGAAGGTACGCGAGGTGCGCAAAAACGCAGCGATTTGGGGGAAGTTATGAGAGGTGCGGGAAAACATCGCAATATATGGGAAGCTATGAGAAGTGCGCGATAACACGGCGAAAAATGGGAAGCTATGGGAGGTGCGGGATAAACAGCGATATAGGTGAAGGTATGAGAGGTGTGCGAAAACACATCAATATAGTGCAAGGTATGAGAGGTGTGCAAAAACACAACGATATAGGGGAAGGTATGCGAGCTGTGCGAAAACACCGCAACACAGTGGAAGCTATGAGTGGTGTGCAAAACACATTGATATAGTGGAAGGTATGAGAGTTGCGCAAAATACACAACAACATAGGGGAAGCTATGGGAGGTGCGCGTGTGATATAGGGGAAGGTATGACAGGTGCCAGAAAACAGAGCAATATAGGGGAAGCTATGAGAGGGGAGCGTTTACTCAGCTAAATATGGGAAAGTATGAGAGGTGCACGAAAACACAGTGATATAGGGGAAGCTATGGGAGGTGTGTGAAAACACAGCGATACAGGGGAAGGTATAAGAGGTGTGCGAAAACAGAGCGATATTGGGGACGTTATGGGAGGGGCGCGAAAACAGCAATAATGGGAAGGCATGGGACGTTCGTGAAAACACAGTGATATAGGGTTAGGTATGCGAGGAGCGTGAAAACACAGTGATATATGGGGAGCTATGGGAGGTGCGCGAAAACACGATATAGTAGAAGGTATGACAGGTGCGTGAAAACACAGCGATATACCTGAAGGTATGAGAGGTGCTTGAAAACACATCGATATAGGGGAAGCGCTGAGAGGTGCATGAAAATGCAGCGATATAGAGGACGGTATGAGAGGTGCGTGAAAACACAGTGATGTAGGGGAAGCTATGAGAGGTGCGTAAAAACACGGCGATATAGTGGAAGGTATGAGAGGTGCAAGAAAACACAGCAATATAGGGGAAACTACGGAAGGTGCGTAAAAGGACGGTGATATAGGAGAAGGTATGAGAGGTGCGCGAAAACACAGCGATGTAGTGGAAAGTATGAGTGGTGCGTGAAAACACAGTGATATATGGGAAGCTATAGGAGGTGCAAGAAAACACAGCCATATAGAGGAAGGTATGATAGGCATACGAAAACACAGCGATAATTAGGAAGCTATGGGAGGTGTGTGAAAACCCGGTGAAATAGGGGAAGGTATGAGAGCTGCGCAAAAACGCAGCGATGTAGTGGAAGATACGAGAGGTGCGCGAAAACACAGCGATATAGCGGAAAGTATGAGCGGTGCGCGAAAATACAGTGATATATGGGAAGTTATGGGAGGTATGCGAAAACACAGCAATGTAGGGGAAGCTATGAAAGCTGCTTGATAACACAGCGATATAGGGGAAGGTTTTAGAGGTGCACGAAAACACATCGATACAGTGCTAGGTATCAGAGGTGCGCGAAAACACAATGATATAGGGGAAGGTACGAGGTAAGCGAAAACACAGCGATATAGGGGAAGCTATGAGAGGTCTGCGAAAACACGGCGATATAGGGGCAGGTATGAGAGGAGCGCAAAAACACATCAATACAGTGGAGCTAACAGAGGTGCGCAAGAACACAACGATATAGGGGAAGCTATGAGAGGTGTGTGAAAACGCGGCGATATAGGAGAAGGTATGAGAGGTGCGCGAAAACAAAGCAATATAGTGGAGGCTATGAAAGCTGCTTGATAACACAGCGATGCAGGGGAAGCTATGAGAGGTGTGCAAAAACACAATGACATAGGGGGAGGTATGCCAGGTGCGTGAAAACACAGCGATATAGGGGAAGCTATGAGAGGTGCGTGAAAACACGGTGATATAGGGGAAGCTATGAGAGGGGAGCGTTAACTCAGCTATATATGGGAAAGTATGAGAGGTGCACGAAAACACAGTGATATAGGGGAAGCTATGGGAGGTGTGCGAAAACACAGCCATATTGGGGAAGCTATGGGAGGTGCGCGAAAATATGGCAATATAGGGGAAGCTCTGAGACGTGTGCGAAAACACAGCGATATAGGGGAAGCTATGGGAGGTGTGCGAAAACTCAGCAATATATGCGAAGGTATGGGACGTGCGTGAAAACACAGTAATATAGGGGTAGGTATGCGAGGAGCGTGAAAACAATGCGATATATGGGGAGCTATGGGAGGTGCGCGAAAACACGGTGATATAGAGGAAGATATGACAGGTGCAAGAAAACACAGCAATATAGGGGAAGCTACGGAAGGTGCGTAAAAAGACGGCGATATAGGAGAAGGTATGAGAGGTGCGCGAAAACACAGCGATGTAGGGGAAGCTATGAGAGGTGTGCGAAAACACATCAATATAGTGGAAGGTATGAGAGGTGCACGAAAACACAACGACATAGGGAAAGGTATGCGAGGTGCACGAAAACACAGCGATGTAGGGGAAGCTATGAGAGGTGCGCGAAAACACGGCGATATACTGGACGGTATGACAGGTGCAAGAAAACACAGCAATATAGGGGAAGCTACGGAAGGTGAGTAAATAGACGACGATATAGGAGAAGGTATGAGAGGTGCGCGAAAACACAGCGATGTAGTGGAAGGTATGAAGGGTGCGCGAAAACACGGCGATATATGGGAAGATATGGGAGGTGCAAGAAAACACAGCCATATAGGGGAAGGTATGATAGGCATACAAAAACACAGCGATAATTAGGAAGCTATGGGAAGTGTGTGAAAACACGGTGAAATAGGGGAAGTTATGAGAGCTGCGCGAAAACACAGCGATATAGCGGAAGGTATGAGTGGTACGCGAAAACACAGTGATATATGGGAAGCTATGGGAGGTATGCGAAAAAAGACAGCAATATAGGGGAAGCTATGAAAGCTGCTTGATAACATAGCGATATAGGGGAAGGTTTTAGAGGTGCGCGAAAACACATCGATACAGTGGTAGGTATCAGAGGTGCGCGAAAACACAATGATATAGGGGAAGGTACGCCAGGTAAGCGAAAACACAGTGATATAGGGGAAGCTAGGAGAGGTCTGCGAAAACACGGCGATATAGAGGCAGGTATGAGAGGAGCGCAAAAACACATCGATACAGGGGAAGCTAACAGAGGTGCGAAAGAACACAACGATATAGGGGAAGGTATGCGAGTTGTGCGAAAACACAGCGATATAGGGGAAGCTATTAGAGGTGTGCGAAAACGCGGCGATATAGGAGAAGGTATGAGAAGTGCGCGAAAACACAGCGATATAGGGGAAGGTATGCGAGTTGTGCGAAAACACGGCGATATAGGGGAAGGTATGACAGGTGCAAGAAAACACAGCAGTATAGGGTAAGCTACGTGATGTGCGTGAAAAGACAGCGATATAGGAGAAGGTATGAAAGGTGCGTGAAAATACAGTGATGCAGGGGAAGGTATTAATGAAGCGCGATAACACAGCGATATATGGGAAGCAATGGGAGGTGCACGACAACCGAGTGATATAGGGGAAGGTATCAGAGGTGCGAAAAAACACAGCAATATAGGGGAAGCTATGGGAGGTGTGCGAAATCTTGGCAATATAGGGGACACTATGTGAGGTGCGTGAAAACACAGCGATCTAGTGGAAGCCATGAGAGGTGTGTGAAAACATCGCCATATACGGCAAACTATGAGAGGTGTGCACAAACAGCGATATAGCGGAAGCTATGGGAGGTATGCGAAAACACAGCAATATAGGGGAAGCTATAAAGCTGCTTGATAACACAGCGATATAGGGGAAGGTATGAGAGATGCGCGAAAACACATCGATACAGTGGTAGGTATGAGAGGTGCGCGAAAACACATTGATATAGGGGAAGCTATTAGAGGTCTGCGAAAACACGGTGATATAGGGGCAGGTATGAGAGGTGCGCGAAAACACATCGATATAGTGGAAGGTATGAGAGGTGCGCAAAAACACCACGATAGAGGGGAAGCTATGAGAGGTGCACAAAAACACAACGATCATGGGGAAGGTATGCGAGGTCTGCGAAAACACAGCGATATAGGAGAAGCAATGAGAGGTGTGTGAAAACAGCAATATAGGAGCTATGAGAGGTGTGTGAAAACAGCAATATAGGAGAAGGTATGAGAGGTGCGTGAAAACAGAGTGATATAGGGGAAGCAATGGGAGTTGCGCGAACACAAGTCGATATACGTGAAGCTATGAGAGGTGCTTGAGAACACAGTGATATAGGGGTAGGTATGCGAGATGCGCGTAAACACAGTGATATAGGGGAAGGTATGAGAGGTGCACGAAAACACAACAACATAGGGGAAGGTATGCGAGGCTCGCAAAAACGCAGCGGTGTAGGGGAAGATACGAGAGGTGCGCAAAAACACAGCGATATAGCGGAAGGTATGAGAGATGTGCGAAAACAAAGCGAAATATGGAAAGCTATGGGAGGTGCACGGGAACAGAGGAACATAGGGGAAGGTATGAGAGGTGCACGAAAACATAGCGATTTGGGGGAAGTTATGAGAGGTGCGTGAAAACATCGCAATATATGGGAAGCTATGAGAAGTGCGTGATAACACGGCGAAAAATGGGAAGCTATGGGAGGTGCGGGATAAACAGCGATATTGGGGAAGGTATGAGAGGTGTGCGAAAACACATCAATATAGTGGAAGGTATGAGAGGTGCTCAATAACAGAGTGATATAGGGGAAATAATGGGAGGTGTGTGAACACAAGGCGATATACGTGAAGGTATGAGAGGTGCTTGAAAACACATCGATATAGGGGAAGCGATGAGAGGTGCATGAAAATGCAGCGATATAGAGGATGGTATGAGATCTGCGTGAAAACACAGTGATATAGGGGTAGGTATGCGAGATGCGCGTAAACCCAGTGATATAGGGGAAGGTATGAGAGGTGCGCGAAAACAGAGCGATATTGGGGAAGTTATGGGAGGGGAGCGAAAACACAGCAATAATGGGAAGGTATGGGACGTGCATTAAAACACAGTGATATAGGGGAGCTAACAGAGGTGCGCAAGAACACGGCGATATAGGGGCAGGTATGAGAGGAGCGCAAAAACACATCGATACAGGGGAAGCTAGCAGAGGTGCGCAAGAACACAACGATATAGGGGAAGCTATGAGAGGTGTGCGAAAACGTGGCGATATAGGAGAATGTATGAGAGGTGCGCAAAAACACAATGACATAGGGGAAGGTATGCCAGGTGCGTGAAAACACAGCGATATAGGGGAAGCTATGAGAGGTGCGCGAAAACACGGTGCTATAGGGGAAGCTATGAGAGGGGAGCGTTAACTTAGCTATATATGGGAAAGTATGAGAGGTGCACGAAAACACAATGATATAGAGGAAGCTATGGGAGGTGTGCGAAAACACAGCGATACAGGGGAAGGCATAAGAGGTGTGCGAAAACACAGCCATATTGGGGAATCTATGGGAGCTGCGCGAAAAAATGGCAATATAGGGGAAACTCTGAGACGTGCGTGAAAACACAGCGATATAGGGAAAGCTATGGGAGGTGTGCGAAAACTCAGCAATATATGGGAAGGTATGGGACGTGCGTGAAAACACAGTAATATAGGGGTAGGTATGCGAGGAGTGTGAAAACACAGCGATATATGGGGAGCTATGGGAGGTGCGCGAAAACACGGTGATATAGAGGAAGGTATGACAGGTGCAAGAAAACACAGCAATATAGGGGATGCTACGGAAGGTGCGTAAAAAGACGGCGATATAGGAGAAGGTATGAGAGGCGCGCAAAAACACATCAATATAGTGGAAGGTATGACAGGTGCACGAAAACACAACGACATAGGGAAAGGTATGCGAGGTGCACGAAAACACAGCGATGTAGGGGAAGCTATGAGAGGTGCGCGAAAACACGGCGATATAGTGGAAGGTATGACAGGTGCAAGAAAACACAGCAATATAGGGGAAGCTACGGAAGGTGCGTAAATAGACGGCAATATAGGAGAAGGTATGAGAAGTGCGCGAAAACACAGTGATATATGGGAAGCTATGGGAGGTATGCGAAAAGACAGCAATATAGGGGAAGCTATGAAAGCTGCTTGATAACTCAGCGATATAGGGGAAGGTTTTAGAGGTGCGCGAAAACATATCGATACAGTGGTAGGTATCAGAGGTGCGCGAAAACACAATGATATAGGGGAAGGTACGCGAGGTAAGCGAAAACACAGCGATATAGGGGAAGCTATGAGAGGTGTGCGAAAATGTGGCGATATAGGAGAAGGTTTGAGAGGTGCACAAAAACACAGTGATATAGTGGAAGCAATGGGACGTGCGAGAACACAAGGCGATATACGTGAAGGTATGAGAGGTGCACGAAAACACATGTATATAGTGGAAGGTATGCGAGGTACACAAAAACACAACGATATAGGGGAAGGTATGAGAGGTGCACAAAAACAGAACGTTATAAGGGAAGCTATGGGAGGTGCGCGAAAACACGGCGATATAGGGGAAGGTATGACAGGTGCAAGAAAACACAGCAATATAGGGGAAGTAACGGGAGGTGCATGAAAAGACGGCGTTATAGGAGAAGGTATGAGAGGTGTGCAAAAACACATCGATATAGTGGAAGGTATGAGAGGTGCACGAATACACAACGACATAGGGGAAGGTATGCGAGGTGCGCAAAAACACAGCGATATAGGGAAAGTATGCAAGTTGTGCGAAAACACCACGATATAGGGGAAGGTATGAGAGGTGCGCGAAAACACAGCGATATAACGGAAGGTATGCGAGTTGTGCGAAAACACGGCGATATAGGGGAAGGTATGACAGGTGCAAGAAAACACAGCAATATAGGGGAAGCTACGTGAGGTGCGTGAAAAGACGGCGATATAGGAGAAGGTATGAAAGGTGCGTGAAAATACAGTGATGCAGGGGAAGGTATTAATGAAGCGCGATAACACAGCGATATATGGGAAGCAATGGGAGGTGCACGACAACAGAGTGATATAGGGGAAGGTATCAGAGGTGCGAGAAAACACAGCAATATAGGGGAAGCTATGGGAGGTGTGCGAAATCTTGGCGATATAGGGGATGCTATGTGAGGTGCGTGAAAACACAGCGATCTAGTGGAAGCCATGAGAGGTGTGTGAAAACTTCGCCATATATGGCAAGCTATGAGAGGTGTGCAAAACAGCGATATAGCGGAAGCTATGGGAGGTATGCGAAAACACAGCAATATAGGGGAAGCTATAAAGCCGCTTGATAACACAGCGATATAGGGGAAGGTATGAGAGATGCGCGAAAACACATCGATACAGTGGTAGGTATGAGAGGTGCGCGAAAACACAATGATATAGGGGAAGCTATCAGAGGTCTGCGAAAACACGGTGATATAGGGGCAGGTATGAGAGGTGCGCGAAAACACATCGATACAGGGCAAGCTACGAGAGGTGCGCGAAAACACATCGATATAGTGGAAGGTATGAGAGGTGCGCAAAAACACCACGATAGAGGGGAAGCTATGAAAGGTGCGCAAAAACACAATGATCTAGGGGAAGGTATGCGAGGTGTGCGAAAACACAGCGATATAGCAGAAGCTATGAGAGGTGTGTGAAAACAGCAATATAGGAGCTACGAGAAGTGTGTGAAAACAGCAATATAGGAGAAGGTATGAGAGGTGCGGGAAAACAGAGTGATATAGGGGAAGCAATGGGAGGTGCGCGAACACGGAGGTACGCGAACACAAGTCGATATACGTGAAGCTATGAGAGGTGCTTGAGAACACAGTGATATAGGGGTAGGTATGCGAGATGCGCGTAAACACAGTGATATAAGGGAAGGTATGAGAGGTGCACGAAAACACAACATAAGGGAAGGTATGCGAGGCTCACAAAAACGCAGCGGTGTAGGGGAAGATACGAGAGGTGCGCGAAAGCACAGCGATATAGCGGGAGGTATGAGAGGTGTGCGAAAACAAAGCGAAATATGGAAAGCTATGGGAGGTGCACGAGAACAGAGCAACATAGGGGAAGGTATGAGAGGTGCACGAAAACATAGCGATTTGGGGGAAGTTATGAGAGGTGCGTGAAAACATCGCAATATATGGGAAGCTATGAGAAGTGCGTGATAACACGGTGAAAAATAGGAAGCTATGGTTGGTGCGGGATGAACAGCGATATTGGGGAAGGTATGAGAGGTGTGCGAAAACACATCAATATAGTGGAAGGTATGAGAGGTGCTCAATAACAGAGTGATATAGGGGAAATAATGGGAGGTGTGCGAACACAAGGCGATATACGTGAAGGTATGAGATCTGCGTGAAAACACAGTGATATAGGGGTAGGTATGCGAGATGCGCGTAAACCCAGTGATATAGGGGAAGGTATGAGAGGTGCGCGAAAACACATTGATATAGTGCAAGGTATGAGAGGTGCACGGCAACACAACGAACATAGGGGAAGGTATGCGAGGCTCGCAAAAACGCAGCGGTGTAGGGGAAGATACGAGAGGTGCGCGAAAACACAGCGATATAGCGGAAGGTATGAGAGGTGTGCGAAAACAAAGCGAAATATGGGAAGCTATGGGAGGTGCAGGAAAAACAGCGATATGGGGAAGGTATGAGAGGTGTGCGAAAACACATCAATATAGTGGAAGGTATGAGAGGTGCTCGAAAACAGAGTGATATAGGGGAAACAATGGGAGGTGCACGAACACAAGGCGATATACGTGAAGGTATGAGAGGTGCTTGAGAACACATCGATATAGGGAGTGCGATGAGAGGTGCATGAAAATGCAGCGATATAGAGGACGGTATGAGAGGTGCGTGAAAACAGAGTGATATGGGGGAAGCTATGGGAGGTGCGCGAAAACACAACGATACAGGGGAAGGTATGCGAGCTGCACGAAAACACAGAGATATAGGGGAACCGATGAGAGGTCTGCAAAAACAGGGCGACATAGGGGCAGGTATGAGAGGTGCGCGAAAACACATCAATACAGGGGAAGCTACGAGTGGTGCGCAAAACACATTAATATAGGGGAAGGTATGAGAGGTGGGCAAAATACACAACGACATAGGGGAAGCTATGGGAGGTACGTGAAAACACAGTGATGTAGGGGAAGCTATGCGAGGTGCGCAAGAAAATGTCGATATAACGGAAGCTATGAGAGGTGCACGAAAACATAGTGATTTGTGGGATGCAATGAGAGGTGCGCGAAACCATCGTAATATATGGGAAGCTATGGGAGGAGCGTGAAAACACCGCAATACAGGGGAAGGTATGAGAACTGTGCGAAAACACAGTCATATTGGGGCAACTATGAGAAGTGCGCAAAAACACAGGGTTTTGGAGAAGCTATTGGCGGTGCGCGATAACACAGCGATATAGGGGAAGGTATGGGAGCTGTACGAAAACACGGTATTATGGGGGAATGTATGAGCGGTGCTCGAAAACATGGCGATATGGGAAATCTATGAGAGGTGCACGAAAACACGGCAATATGGGGAATCTATGAGAGGTGTGCAAAAACACAGCAATTTAGGGGAAGGTATCAGAGGTGCGCGAAACAAAGCAATCTAGTGGAAGCTATGGGAGGTGCATGAAGACGCGGCGATATAGGGGATGATATGAGAGGTGGAAGAAAACACACCGATATAGGGGAGGGTATGAGAAGTGCGCGACAACAGAGAGATGTGGGGCAAGCTATGGGAGGTGCGTGATAACACAGCGATATAGGGGAATGTATGACAGGTGCGTCAAAACACCGATATGGGGAAGCTATGGGAGGTGGACGAAAATACAGCTAAAAAGGGGAAGGTATGAGAGCTACGCTAAAACACAGCAACATATGGGAAGCTATGGGATGTGCACGAGAACAGAGTGATATAGGGAAAAGTATGAGAGGTGCAAGAAAACACAGCAATATAGGGGAAGCTATGGGAGGTGTGTGAAAACACGGAGATATAGGAGAAGGTATGAGAGGTACGCGAAAACACAGCGTCTTTGGAGAAACTATGGGCAGTGCGCGATAACACAGCGATATAGGGAAAGGTATGGGAGGTGCACGAAAACACGGTGATATTGGGGAAGGTATGAGAGGTGCTCGAAAACACGGCAATATGGGGAATATATGAGAGGTGCGCGAAAACACAGCGATATGGGGAATCTATGAAAGGTGCGCGAAAACACAGCAATTTAGGGGAAGGTACGAGAGGTGCGCGAAACAAAGCAATTTAGGGGAAGCTATGAGATGTGCACGAAAACAGCAATCTAGTGGAAGCTATGGGAGATGCGCGAAGACATGGCGATATAGAGGATGGTATGAGAGGTGGACGAAAACACACCAATATAGGGGAGGGTATGAGAAGTGCGCGCCAACAGAGAGATGTAGGGGAAGCTATGAGAGGTGCGTGATAACACAGCGATATAGGGGAAGGTATGACAGGTGCATCAAAACACCAAAATGGGGAAGCTATTGGAGGTGCACGAAAATACAGCAATATAGGAGAAGCTATGAGAGCTGCGCAAAAACACAGCAATATATGGGAAGCGATGGGATGGGCACGAAAACAGAGTGATATAGGGAAAAGTATCAGAGTTGCAAGAAAACACAGCGATATAGGGGAGGCTATGGGAGGTGCGTGAAAACACGGCGATATAGGAGAAGGTATGAGAGGTGCGCAAAAACACAGTAACGTTGGGAAAGCTCTGCGAGGTGCGCGAAAACACTGCGATATATGGGAAGCTATGGGAGGTGCGTGAAAATAGGACGATACAGGGGAAGTTATGAGAGGTTCGTGAGAACACAGCCATATTGGGGAAGGTATGAGAGGTGCGCAAAATCACAGCAATATAGGGGAGGGTATGAGAAGTGCGCGACAACAGAGAGATGTAGGGGAAGCTATGGGAGGTGCGCAAAAACAGGGCGATACAGGGGAAGTTATGAGAGGGAAGCGACAATACAGAAATATATGGGAAGTTACGCGAGATGCGTGAAAACACGGCAATATAGGAGAATGTATGAGAGGGGCCCGAAAACACAGCGATATAGGGGAAGCTATGAGAGGTGCACGAAAACACAGCGATATAGGGGAAGATATGGGAGGTGTGCGAAAACACAGCCATATTGGGGCAGGTATGAGAAGTGCGCGAAAACACAGCGTTATTAGAGAAACTATGGGTGGTGCGCAATAACACAGCCATATAGGGGAAGGTATGGGAGGTGCGCGAAAACACGGTGATATGGGGGAAGGTATGAGAGGTGCGTGAAAACACGGCGATATGGGGAATCTATGAGAGGTGCGTGAAAACACAGCAATTTAGCGGAAGGTATGAGAGGTGCGCGAAACCAAGCAATTTAGGGGAAGCTATGAGATGTGTGCAAAAACAGCGATCTAGTGGATTCTATGGGAGGTGTGTGAAGACACGGCGATATAGGGCATGGTATGAGAGGTGGACGAAAACACACCGATATAGGGGAGGGTATGAGAAGTGCCTGACAACAGAGAGATGTAGGGCAAGCTATTGGAGGTGTGTAAAAACACGGCGATACAAGGGAACCGATGAGAGGTGCCCGAAAATGCAGCGATATAGGGAACAGTATGAGAGGTGCGTGAAAACACAATGATATAGGGGAAGGTATGACAGTTGCATCAAAACACCGATATGGGGAAGCTATGGGAGGTGCACGAAAACACAGCAATATAGGAGAAGTTATGAGAGATGAGCGAAAACTCAGCTAAAAAGGGGAAAGTATGAGAGCTGCGCGAAAACGCAGTCATATAGTGGAATGTATGAGATGTGCGCGAAAACAGCAATCTAGTGGAAGCTATGGGAGGTGCGCGAAGACACGGCAATATAGGGGATGGTATGAGAGCTGGATGAAAACACACCAATATAGGGGATGGTATGAGAGGTGGACAAAAACACACCGATATAGGGGAGGGTATGAGAAGTGCGTGACAACAGAGAGATATTGGGGAAACTATGGGAGGTGTGTGAAAACACGGCGATACAAGGGAACTGATGAGAGGTGCCCGAAAACGCAGCGATATAGGGAACAGTATGAGAGGTGCATGAAAACACAGTGATATAGGGGAAGCTATGATAGGTGCTTCAAAACACTGATATGGAGAAGCTATGGGAGGTGCATGAAAATACAACTAAAAAGGGGAAGGTATGAGAGCTGCGCAAAAACACAGCAATATATGGGAAGCTATGGGATGTGCACGAGAACAGAGTGATATAGGGAAAAGTATGAGAGGTGCAAGAAAACACAGCGGTATAGGGGAAGCTATGGGAGGTGCGTGAAAACACGGCGATATAGGAGAAGGTATGAGAGCTCTGCGAGAACACAGCGACGTTGGGGAAGCTTTGCGAGGTGCCAGGAGTTGCACGAGAACACAGCAATATACGGAAAGGTATGGAACATACACGAAAACACAGCAATATACGGGAAGGTATGGGACGTATACGAAAACACAGCGAAATAGTGGAATGTATGAGAGGTGCGCGAAAACCCGGCGATGTAGCAGAATGTATGAGAGGTGCACGAAAACACGTCGATACAGGGGAAGCTATGAGAGGTGAGCAAAAACACAGCTATACAGGGGAAGTTATGAGAGGTGTGCGAATACACAATGATATTGGGGAAGCTGTGGGAGGTGCGTGAAAACACAGCAATATAGGGGAAGCTATAGAGGTGCGCAAAAACACAGCGATATAGGGGAATATATGGGTAGTGTGCAAAAACACCGCAATACAGGGGAAGGTATGAGAGCTGCGCGAAAACACAGCCATATTGGGGCAGGTATGAGAAGTGCGCGGAAGGACAACATTTTTGGAGAAAATATGGGCGGTGCGTGATAGCACAGCGATATAGGGGAAGGTATGGGAGGTGCATGAAAACACGGTGATATGGGGAAGATATGAGAGGTGCGCGAAAAAACAGCAATTTAGGGGAAGCTATGAAAGGTGCGCGAAACAAAGCAATTTAGGGGAAGCTATGAGATGTGTGCGAAAACAACATTCTAGTGGAAGCTATGGGAGATGCATGAAGACACGGCGATATAGGGGATGGTATGAGAGGTGGACGAAAACACACCGATATAGGGGAGGGTATGAGAAGTGCGCAACAACAGAGAGATATAGGGGAAGCTATGGGAGGTGCGTGAAAACATGGCGACACAGGGAAACCGATGAGAGGAGCCCGAAAACACAGCTGTGTTTTCGCGCACCTCTCATAGCTTCCGCCGTATAGCTGTGTTTTCGTGCACCTTGCATACCTTCCACTATATTGCTGTGTTTTCGTGCTCCTCTCATGCACCGAAACAACTGACCTGAAACTCCTCCACAGAAACTGATGAACTTGAAACTCCTGCCGTGAATCTGCTGCCCTGCAACTCCTGCCCTGAAATTTCTGACCTGAAACCCATGCCCTGAAACTCCTGACATGAAACTCCTGCCGTGAGTCACCTTCCCTGAAACTCCTGCCCTGAATCTCCTACCCTGAATCTCATGCCCCGAAACAACTGACCTGAATCTCCCACCCTGAAATTCCTTCCCAGAAACTGATGACCTTGAAACACCTGCCCTGAATCTCCTGCCCTGATTCTCCCGCCCTGAAACTACTGCCCTGAATCACCTGGCCTGAAAGTCCTGTCCTGTATCTCCTGCCCTGAAACTACTGCCCTGAATCCACTGCACTGAAACTGATGCCCTCAAACTTCTACCCTGAAACTCTTGCACTGAATCTCCTCCCCTGAAATTCCTGCCCTAACACTCCAGCCCTGAATCTACTGCACTGAAACGAAAGCCCTGAGGGTCCTGATACGAAACTGCTATCGTGAGTCTCTTTTACTGCAACTCCTGCCCTGAATCTACAGCCCTGAAACTCCTGACCTGAAAGTACAGAACTTAAATTTCTGCCCAGAATCTGATGATCGTGAAAACCCAGCCCTGAATGTCCTGGCCTGAAACTCATGCCACGAAACAATTGACCTAAATCTCCTGCCCTGACACACCTTCCCTGAAACACATACCCAGAATCTACTGCCCTGAAACTACTGCCCTAAAATGGAAGCCCTGAAAATCCTTCCCTGAAACAAATGCCTTGAAACTCCTGCCCAGAAACTGATGACCTTGAAACCCCTGCCCTGAAACTGCAGCCCTGTATCTTCTAACCCTGAATCTCCTACACTGAAACTCATGCCCCGAAACTACTGACCTGGAACTGATGACCTTGAAACTCCAACGCTGAGCATCCTGCCCTGATACAACTGCCCTGTATCTCAATCACTGAATCTGCTGCCCTCAAAACCCTGCCGTAACACTCCTGCCCTACAACTCCTGCCCTGAAACTATAGTCCTGAAAGTACTGAGCTAAGGTTCCTGCCAAGAACCTGATGACCTTGAAAACCCTGCCCTGAAATTCCAGCCCTGAATCTCCTGCCCTGAATCTTCTACCCTGAAACTCATGCCCCGAAACAATTGACCTGAATCTCCCACACTGAATCTCATTCCCTGAAACTACTGAACTGAAACTCCTACCCAGAAACTGATGACCTTGAAACCCCTGACCTGAAACTCCAGCCCTGGATTTCCTACCCTTAAACTCATGCACCGAAACTACTGACCTGAAACAACTGCCCAGAAACTGATGACCATGAAACTCCTGCCCTGAATTTCCTGCCCTGAAACAACTGCCCAGAATCATCTGCCAAGAAGCTCCTGCCCTGAATCCCCTGCCATGAAACTCCAGCCCTGAACGTCTTGCCCTGAATCTCCTGCCCTGAAACTCCTGCCCTGAAATTTTTGACCTGAAAACCATGCCCTGAAACTCCTGACATGAAACTGCTGTCCTGAATCTCCAACCCTGAAAGTCATGCCCCGAATCTCCTGCCTTGAAACTGCTGCCCTGAATCTCCAACCCTGAAAGTCATGCTGCGAAACAACTGACCTGAATCTCCTGCCCAGAAACTGATGACATTGAAACACCTGCCCTGAATCTCCTGCCCTGAAGCTCCCGCCCTGAAACTCCTGCCCTGTATCTCCTGCCCTGAAACTGATGCCCCGAAGCAGTTGACCTAAATCTCCCGCGCTGACACGCCTTCCCTGAAACGCATGCCCAGAAACTACTGACCTGAAACTCTTGCCCAGAAACTGGTGACCTTGAAACGCCTTCCCTGAAACTCCAGCTCTGAATCTCCGATAATGAATCCCCTACCCTGAATCTCCTCAGCTGAAACTCATGCCCCGAAACTACTGACCTGAAATTCGTGCCCAGAAACTGACGACCTTGAAACTCCTGCACTGAATCTCCTGCCCTGAAACTACAGTCCTGAAGCTCTTTCCCTGAAACTCATGCCCTGAAACTACTGACATGAAACTCCTGCCCAGAAGCTGATCACCTTGGAATCCCTGCTCTGAAACTCCAGCCCTGAATCTACTGCCCTGAATCTCCCACCCTAAAACTGATTCCCCGAAAATACTGATCTGAAACTCCTGCCCAGCAAGTGATGACCTGATACTCCTGCCCTGAATCACCTGCCTGAATTTCCTGCCCTGAAACTACAGGCCTGAATCACCTTCCCTTAAACTCCTGCCCTGAAGCTACAGTCCTGAAAATCCTTCCCTGAGACAAATGCCCTGAAACTACCGACCTAAAATTCCTGCCCAGAATCTGATGACCTTGAAAACCCTGCCCTGAACCTCCAGCCCTGAATCTCCTGCCCTGAAACTCCTTCCCTGAAACTCATGCTCTGAAACTACAGACCTGCAACTCCTGCCCCGAAACCGATGACCTTGAAACCCCTGCCCTGAAACTCCAACCCTGAATCTCCGGCTCTGAATATCAGACGCTGAATTTCCTTCCCTGAAACTACTGATCTGAAACTGCTGCCCAGAAACTGATGACCTTGAAACCCCTGCCCTGAAACTCCAGCCCTGAAACTCATGCACCGAAACAACTGACCTGAAACTCCTCCACAGGAACTGATGAACTTGAAACTCCTGCCGTGAATCTCCTGCCCTGCAACTCCTGCCCTGAAACTATAGCCCTGAAATTCATGCCCTGACACAACTGAGCTAAAATTCCTGCCAAGAACTAGATGACCTTGAAAACCCTGCCCTGAAACTCCAGCCCTGAATCTCCGGCCCTGAATCTCCTACCCTGAAACTCATGCCCTGAAACTGCTGTCCCGAAACTCCTGCGCAGAAACTGATGACATTGAGACTCTTACCCTGAATCTCCTACCTGAAACAGGTCCCTGAATCACCTGCCCTGAAAGTCCTACACTGAATCTCCTGCCCTGAAACTACAGCCCTGAAACTCATGCCCTGAAACTACTGAATTGAAACTTCTCACCAGAAACTGATGACATTGAAACCCCTGACCTGAAACAACAGCCCTGAATCTCGTACCCTTAAACTCCTGCCCTGCAATTTCTGACCTGAAACCCATGCCCTGAAACTCCTGACATGAAACTTCTGCCATGAGTCACCTTCCCTGAAACTCCTGCCCTGAGTCAGTTTCCCTGAAACAAATGCCCTGAAACTACTGACCTGAAACTCCTGTCCAGAAACTGATGACATTGAAACCCCTGCCCTGAATCTGCAGCCCTGAAGCTTCTGCCCTGAACCTCCTACCCTTAAACTCCTGCCCCGAAATTTCTGATGTGAAACCCATGCCATGAAACTCCTGACATGAAACTCCTGCCATGAGTCACCTTCCCTGAAACTCCTGCCCTGAATCTCCTGCCTTGAAACTGCTGTCATGAATCTCCTACCCTGAAACTCATGCACCGAAACAACTGACTTGAATCTCCTGCCGTGAAACTCCTCCCCAGAAACTGATGACCTTGAAACACCTGCCCTGAATCTCCAGCCCTGAAACTACTGCCCTGTATCTCAAACACTGAATCTGCTGTCCTCAAACTCCAGCCGTAACAATTCTGCCCTGCAACTCCTGCCCTGAAACTATAGCCCTGAAATTCATGGCCTGAAAGCACTGAGTTAAAATTCCTGCCAAGAGCCTGATGACCTTGAAAACCCTGCCCTGAAACTCCAGCTCTGAATCTCCGGTCATGAATCCCCTACCCTGAACCTCCTCCCCTGACACTCATGCCCCGAAACTACTGACCAGAAATTCGTGCCCAGAAACTGACGACCTTGAAACTCCTGCACTGAATCTCCTGCCCTGAAACTATAGCCCTGAAACTCTTTCCCTGAAACTCATGCTCTGAAACTACTGACATGAAACTCCTGCCCAGAAGCTGATCACCTTAGAACCCCTGCCCTGAAACTGCAGCCCTGAATCTTCTGCCCTAAATCTCCTACCCTGAATTCATGCCCCGAAACTACTGACCTAAAACTCCTCCAAAGAAACTGATGAACTTGAAACTCTTGCCCTGAAAGTGCTGCCCTGAATCTCTTGCCCTGGAAGAGTTGCCCTGAATCACCTCTCCTGAAACTCTAACTCTGAATCTCCTGCCCTGATACTACTGCTCTGTTCTCAAGCACTGAATCTGCTGTCCTTAAACTCCTGCCCTGAAACTCTTGCACTGAATCTCCAGCCCTGAAACACCTGCCGTAAAACTCCTGCCCTGAATCTCCTGCCGTGAATCTCCCGCCCTGAAACTATAGCCCTAAAATTCATGCCCTGACACTACTGAGCTGAAATTCCTGCCAAGAACCTGATGACCTTGAAAACCCTGCCCTGAAACTCCAGCCCTGAAACTACAGACCTGCATCTCCTGCACCGAAACCGATGACCTTGAAACCTCTGCCCTGAAACTCCAACCCTGAATCTCCGGCTCTGAATATCATACCCTGAATCTCCTTCCCTGAAACTCTTTCCCTGAAACTACTAATCTGAAACTGCTGCCCAGAAACTGATGACCTTGAAACCCCTGCTCTGAAACTCAAGCCCAGAATCTCTGGCCCTGAATCTCCTACCCTGAAACTCATGCACCGAAACAGCTGACCTGAAACTCCTCCACAGAAATTGATGAACTTGAAACTCCTGCCGTGAATCTGCTGCCCTGCAACTCTTGCCCTGAAACTATAGCCCTGAAATTTCTGACGTGAAACCCATGCCCTGAAACACCTGACATACTACTCCTGCCGTGAGTCACCTTCCCTGAAACGCCTGCCCAGAATCTCCTGCCTTGAAACTGCTGCCTTGAATCTTCTACCCTGAAACTCCTCCCCAGAAACTGATGACCTTGAAGCACCTGCCCTGAATCTCCTGCCTTGAATCTCCCTCCCTGAAACTACTGCCCTGAATCACCTGGCCTGAAAGTCCTGTCCTGTATCTCCTGCCCTGAAACTACTGCCCTGAATCCACTGCACTGAAACTGATGCCCTCAAACTCCTACCCTGAAATTCTTGCACTGAATCTCCTACCCTGAAATTCCTGCCCTAACACTCCAGCCCTGAATCTCCTGCACTGAGACTAAAGCCCTGAGACTCCTGATATGAAACTGCTGTCGTGAGTCTCCTTCCCTGCAACTCCTGCCCTGATTCTCCTGCCCTGAATCTACAGCCCTGAACCTCATGACCTGAACCTACAGAACTTAAATTCCTGCGCAGAACCCGATGACCGTGAAATCCCAGCTCTGATACCCCTGACCTGAATCACCTGCCTGAATTTCCTGTCCTGAAACTACTGGCCTGAATCACCTTCCCTTAAACTCCTGTCCTGAAGCTACAGCCCTGAAAATCCTTCCCTGAAACTATAGAACTTAAATTCCTGCCCAGAACCTGATGATCGTGAAAACACAGCCCTGAATGTCCTGGCCTGAAACTCATGCCGCGAAACAATTGACCTAAATTTTCCGCCCTGACACACCTTCCCTGAAACACGTGCCCAGAAACTACTGCCCTGAAACTACTGCCCTAAAACTGAAGCCCTGAAAATCCTTCCCTGAAACAAATGCCCTGAAACTACTGAGCTGAGTTGGGGTTTCCTGCCCAGAAACAGATGACCTTAAAACCCCTGCCCTGAAACTGCAGCCCTGAATCTTCTGCCCTGAATCTCCTACACTGAAACTCATGCCCCGAAACTACTGACCTGGAACTGATGACCTTGAAACTCCAACTCTGAGCCTCCTGCCCTGATACCACTGCCCTGTATCTCAATCACTGAATCTGCTGTCCTCAAACTCCTGCCGTAACACTCCTGCCCTACAACCCCTGCCTTGAAAATATAGCCCTGAAAGTACTGAGCTAAAGTTCCTGCCAAGAACCTGATGACCTTGAAAACCCTGCCCTGAAATTCCAGCCTGAATCTACTGCCCTGAATCTTCTACCCTGAAACTCATGCCCCGAAACAATTGACCTGAATCTCCCGCACTGAATCTCATTCCCTGGCACTACTGAACTGAAACTCCTACCCAGAAACTGATGACCTTGAAACCCCTGACCTGAAATTCCAGCCCTGGATTTCCTACCCTTAAACTCATGCACCGAAACTACTGACCTGAAACAACTGCCCAGAAACTGATGACCTTGAAACTCCTGCCCTGAATTTCCTGCCCTGAAACAACTGCCCAGAATCATCTGCCAAGAAGCTCCTGCCCTGAATCCCCTGCCATGAACCTCCAGCCCTGAATGTCTTGCCCTGAATCTCCTGCCCTGAAACTACTGATCTGAAACTGCTGCCCCGAAACCAATGACCTTGAAACCCCTGCCCTGAAACTCCAACCCTGAATCTCCGGCTCTGAATATCATACCCTGAAACTCATGCACCGAAACAGCTGACCTGAAACTCCTCCACAGAAATTGATGTACTTGAAACTCCTGCCGTGAATCTGCTGCCCTGCAACTCTTGTCCTGCAACTGTAGCCCTGAAATTTCTCACCTGAAACCCTTGCCCTGAAACTCCTGACATGATACTCCTGCCGTGAGTCACCTTCCCTGAAACTCTTGCCCAGAATCTCCTGCCTTGAAACTGCTGCCCTGAATCTCCTACCCTGAAACTCCTCCCCAGAAACTGATGACCTTGAAGCACCTGCCCTGAATCTCCTGCCTTGAATCTCCCTCCCTGAAATTACTGCCCTGAATCACCTGGCCTGAAAGTCCTGTCCTGTATCTCCTGCCCTGAAACTACTGCCCTGAATCCACTGCACTGAAACTGATGCCCTCAAACTCCTACCCTGAAACTCTTGCACTGAATCTCCTCCCCTGAAATTCCTGCCCTAACACTCCAGCCCTGAATCTCCCGCACTGAGACTAAAGCCCTGAGACTCCTGATATGAAACTGCTGTCGTGAGTCTCCTTCCCTACAACTCCTGCCCTGATTCTCCTGCCCTGAATCTACAGCCCTGAACCTCATGACCTGAAACTACATAACTTAAATTACTGCCCAGAATCTGATGACCGTGAAAACCCAGCCCTGATACTCCTGCCCTGAATCACCTGCCTGATTTTCCTGCCCTGAAACTACTGGCCTGAATCACCTTCCCTTAAACTCCTGCCCTGAAGCTACAGCCCTGAAAATCCTTCCCTGAAACAAATGCCCTGAAACTACTGACTTGAAACTCCTGCCCAGAAGCGGATGACCTTGAAACCCCTGCCCTGAATCTCTTGCCCTGAAAGAGCTGCCATGAATCACCTGCCCCGACACTCCTCCTCTGAATCTCCTGCCCTGAAAGTGATGACCTTGAAACTCCAGCCCTAAATCACCCGCCCTGAAACTCCAACTCTGAATCTCCTGCCCTGATACTACTGCCCTGTATCTCAAGCACTGAATCTGCTGTCCTCAAACTCCTGCCCTGAAACTCTTGCACTGAATCTCCAGCCCTGAAACACCTGCCGTAACACTCCTGCCCTGAATCTCCTGCTCTGAAACTCATGCCCTGAGACTCCTGCCGTGAATCTCCCGCCCTACAACTCCTGCCCTGAAACTATAGCCCTAAAATTCATGCCCTGAAAGTACTGAGCTAAAATTCCTGCCAAGAACCTGATGACTTTCAAAACCCTGCCCTGAAACTCCAGCCCTGAATCTCTGGCCCTGAATCTCCTATCCTGAAACTCATGCACCGAAACAACTGACCTGAAACTCCTCCACAGAAACTGATGAACTTGAAATTCCTGCTGTGAATCTGCTGCCCTGCAACTCCTGCCCTGAAACTGTAGCCCTGAAATTTCTGACCTGAAACCCATGCCCTGAAACTCCTGCCGTGAGTCACCTTCCCTGAAACACCTGCCCTGGATCTCCTGCCTTGAAACTGCTGCCCTGAATCTCCAACCCTGAAAGTCATGCTGCGAAACAACTGACCTGAATCTCCTGCCCAGAAACTGATGACATTGAAACACCTGCCCTGAATCTCCTGCCCTGAAGCTCCCGCCCTGAAACTCCTGCCCTGTATCTCCTGCCCTGAAACTGATGCCCCGAAGCAGTTGACCTAAATCTCCCGCGCTGACACGCCTTCCCTGAAACGCATGCCCAGAAACTACTGACCTGAAACTCTTGCCCAGAAACTGGTGACCTTGAAACGCCTGCCCTGAAACTCCAGCTCTGAATCTCCGATAATGAATCCCCTACCCTGAATCTCCTCAGCTGAAACTCATACCCCGAAACTACTGACCTGAAATTCGTGCCCAGAAACTGACGACCTTGAAACTCCTGCACTGAATCTCCTGCCCTGAAACTAGAGTCCTGAAGCTCTTTCCCTGAAACTCATGCCCTGAAACTACTGACATGAAACTCCTGCCCAGAAGCTGATCACCTTGGAATCCCTGCTCTGAAACTCCAGCCCTGAATCTACTGCCCTGAATCTCCCACCCTAAAACTGATTCCCCGAAAATACTGATCTGAAACTCCTGCCCAGCAAGTGATGACCTGATACTCCTGCCCTGAATCACCTGCCTGAATTTCCTGCCCTGAAACTACAGGCCTGAATCACCTTCCCTTAAACTCCTGCCCTGAAGCTACAGCCCTGAAAATCCTTCCCTGAAACAAATGCCCTGAAACTACCGACCTAAAATTCCTGCCCAGAATCTGATGACCTTGAAAACCCTGCCCTGAACCTCCAGCCCTGAATCTCCTGCCCTTAACCTTCTACCCTGAAACTCATGCCCCGAAACAATTGACCTGAATACCCGCCCTGAAACTCCTTCCCTGAAACTCATGCTCTGAAACTACAGACCTGCAACTCCTGCCCCGAAACCGATGACCTTGAAACCCCTGCCCTGAAACTCCAACCCTGAATCTCCGGCTCTGAATATCAGACGCTGAATTTCCTTCCCTGAAACTACTGATCTGAAACTGCTGCCCAGAAACTGATGACCTTGAAACCCCTGCCCTGAAACTCCAGCCCTGAAACTCATGCACCGAAACAACTGACCTGAAACTCCTCCACAGGAACTGATGAACTTGAAACTCCTGCCGTGAATCTCCTGCCCTGCAACTCCTGCCCTGAAACTATAGCCCTGAAATTCATGCCCTGACACAACTGAGCTAAAATTCCTGCCAAGAACTAGATGACCTTGAAAACCCTGCCCTGAAACTCCAGCCCTGAATCTGCGGCCCTGAATCTCCTACCCTGAAACTCATGCCCTGAAACTGCTGTCCCGAAACTCCTGCGCAGAAACTGATGACATTGAGACTCTTACCCTGAATCTCCTACCTGAAACAGGTCCCTGAATCACCTGCCCTGAAAGTCCTACACTGAATCTCCTGCCCTGAAACTACAGCCCTGAAACTCATGCCCTGAAACTACTGAATTGAAACTTCTCACCAGAAACTGATGACATTGAAACCCCTGACCTGAAACAACAGCCCTGAATCTCGTACCCTTAAACTCCTGCCCTGCAATTTCTGACCTGAAACCCATGCCCTGAAACTCCTGACATGAAACTTCTGCCATGAGTCACCTTCCCTGAAAATCCTGCCCTGAGTCAGTTTCCCTGAAACAAATGCCCTGAAACTACTGACCTGAAACGCCTGTCCAGAAACTGATGACATTGAAACCCCTGCCCTGAATCTGCAACCCTGAAGCTTCTGCCCTGAACCTCCTACCCTTAAACTCCTGCCCCGAAATTTCTGATGTGAAACCCATGCCATGAAACTCCTGACATGAAACTCCTGCCATGAGTCACCTTCCCTGAAACTCCTGCCCTGAATCTCCTGCCTTGAAACTGCTGTCATGAATCTCCTACCCTGAAACTCATGCACCGAAACAACTGACTTGAATCTCCTGCCGTGAAACTCCTCCCCAGAAACTGATGACCTTGAAACACCTGCCCTGAATCTCCAGCCCTGAAACTACTGCCCTGTATCTCAAACACTGAATCTGCTGTCCTCAAACTCCAGCCGTAACAATCCTGCCCTGCAACTCCTGCCCTGAAACTATAGCCCTGAAATTCATGGCCTGAAAGCACTGAGTTAAAATTCCTGCCAAGAGCCTGATGACCTTGAAAACCCTGCCCTGAAACTCCAGCTCTGAATCTCCGGTCATGAATCCCCTACCCTGAACCTCCTCCCCTGACACTCATGCCCCGAAACTACTGACCAGAAATTCGTGCCCAGAAACTGACGACCTTGAAACTCCTGCACTGAATCTCCTGCCCTGAAACTATAGCCCTGAAACTCTTTCCCTGAAACTCATGCTCTGAAACTACTGACATGAAACTCCTGCCCAGAAGCTGATCACCTTAGAACCCCTGCCCTGAAACTGCAGCCCTGAATCTTCTGCCCTAAATCTCCTACCCTGAATTCATGCCCCGAAACTACTGACCTAAAACTCCTCCACAGAAACTGATGAACTTGAAACTCTTGCCCTGAAACTCTTGCCCTGAAAGTGCTGCCCTGAATCTCTTGCCCTGGAAGAGTTGCCCTGAATCACCTCTCCTGAAACTCTAACTCTGAATCTCCTGCCCTGATACTACTGCTCTGTATCTCAAGCACTGAATCTGCTGTCCTTAAACTCCTGCCCTGAAACTCTTGCACTGAATCTCCAGCCCTGAAACACCTGCCGTAAAACTCCTGCCCTGAATCTCCTGCCGTGAATCTCCTGCCCTGAAACTATAGCCCTAAAATTCATGCCCTGACACTACTGAGCTAAAATTCCTGCCAAGAACCTGATGACCTTGAAAACCCTGCCCTGAAACTCCAGCCCTGAAACTACAGACCTGCATCTCCTGCACCGAAACCGATGACCTTGAAACCTCTGCCCTGAAACTCCAACCCTGAATCTCCGGCTCTGAATATCATACCCTGAATCTCCTTCCCTGAAACTCTTTCCCTGAAACTACTAATCTGAAACTGCTGCCCAGAAACTGATGACCTTGAAACCCCTGCTCTGAAACTCAAGCCCAGAATCTCTGGCCCTGAATCTCCTACCCTGAAACTCATGCACCGAAACAGCTGACCTGAAACTCCTCCACAGAAATTGATGAACTTGAAACTCCTGCCGTGAATCTGCTGCCCTGCAACTCTTGCCCTGAAACTATAGCCCTGAAATTTCTGACGTGAAACCCATGCCCTGAAACACCTGACATACTACTCCTGCCGTGAGTCACCTTCCCTGAAACGCCTGCCCAGAATCTCCTGCCTTGAAACTGCTGCCTTGAATCTTCTACCCTGAAACTCCTCCCCAGAAACTGATGACCTTGAAGCACCTGCCCTGAATCTCCTGCCTTGAATCTCCCTCCCTGAAACTACTGCCCTGAATCACCTGGCCTGAAAGTCCTGTCCTGTATCTCCTGCCCTGAAACTACTGCCCTGAATCCACTGCACTGAAACTGATGCCCTCAAACTCCTACCCTGAAATTCTTGCACTGAATCTCCTCCCCTGAAATTCCTGCCCTAACACTCCAGTCCTGAATCTCCTGCACTGAGACTAAAGCCCTGAGACTCCTGATATGAAACTGCTGTCGTGAGTCTCCTTCCCTGCAACTCCTGCCCTGATTCTCCTGCCCTGAATCTACAACCCTGAACCTCATGACCTGAAACTACAGAACTTAAATTCCTGCCCAGAACCTGATGACCGTGAAATCCCAGCTCTGATACTCCTGACCTGAATCACCTGCCTGAATTTCCTGTCCTGAAACTACTGGCCTGAATCACCTTCCCTTAAACTCCTGTCCTGAAGCTACAGCCCTGAAAATCCTTCCCTGAAACTATAGAACTTAAATTCCTGCCCAGAACCTGATGATCGTGAAAACACAGCCCTGAATGTCCTGGCCTGAAACTCATGCCGCGAAACAATTGACCTAAATTTTCCGCCCTGACACACCTTCCCTGAAACACGTGCCCAGAAACTACTGCCCTGAAACTACTGCCCTAAAACTGAAGCCTTGAAAATCCTTCCCTGAAACAAATGCCCTGAAACTACTGAGCTGAAATTCCTGCCCAGAAACAGATGACCTTCAAACCCCTGCCCTAAAACTGCAGCCCTGAATCTTCTGCCCTGAATCTCCTACACTGAAACTCATGCCCCGAAACTACTGACCTGGAACTGATGACCTTGAAACTCCAACTCTGAGCCTCCTGCCCTGATACCACTGCCCTGTATCTCAATCACTGAATCTGCTGTCCTCAAACTCCTGCCGTAACACTCCTGCCCTACAACCCCTGCCTTGAAAATATAGCCCTGAAAGTACTGAGCTAAAGTTCCTGCCAAGAACCTGATGACCTTGAAAACCCTGCCCTGAAATTCCAGCCCTGAATCTACTGCCCTGAATCTTCTACCCTGAAACTCATGCCCCGAAACAATTGACCTGAATCTCCCGCACTGAATCTCATTCCCTGGCACTACTGAACTGAAACTCCTACCCAGAAACTGATGACCTTGAAACCCCTGACCTGAAATTCCAGCCCTGGATTTCCTACCCTTAAACTCATGCACCGAAACTACTGACCTGAAACAACTGCCCAGAAACTGATGACCTTGAAACTCCTGCCCTGAAACAACTGCCCAGAATCATCTGCCAAGAAGCTCCTGCCCTGAATCCCCTGCCATGAACCTCCAGCCCTGAATGTCTTGCCCTGAATCTCCTGCCCTGAAACTCATGCCCTGAAACTACTGATCTGAAACTGCTGCCCCGAAACCAATGACCTTGAAACCCCTGCCCTGAAACTCCAACCCTGAATCTCCGGCTCTGAATATCATACCCTGAAACTCATGCACCGAAACAGCTGACCTGAAACTCCTCCACAGAAATTGATGTACTTGAAACTCCTGCCGTGAATCTGCTGCCCTGCAACTCTTGTCCTGCAACTGTAGCCCTGAAATTTCTCACCTGAAACCCTTGCCCTGAAACTCCTGACATGATACTCCTGCCGTGAGTCACCTTCCCTGAAACTCCTGCCCAGAATCTCCTGCCTTGAAACTGCTGCCCTGAATCTCCTACTCTGAAACTCCTCCCCAGAAACTGATGACATTGAAGCACCTGCCCTGAATCTCCTGCCTTGAATCTCCCTCCCTGAAATTACTGCCCTGAATCACCTGGCCTGAAAGTCCTGTCCTGTATATCCTGCCCTGAAACTACTGCCCTGAATCCACTGCACTGAAACTGATGCCCTCAAACTCCTACCCTGAAACTCTTGCACTGAATCTCCTCCCCTGAAATTCCTGCCCTAACACTCCAGCCCTGAATCTCCCGCACTGAGACTAAAGCCCTGAGACTCCTGATATGAAACTGCTGTCGTGAGTCTCCTTCCCTACAACTCCTGCCCTGATTCTCCTGCCCTGAATCTACAGCCCTGAACCTCATGACCTGAAACTACATAACTTAAATTACTGCCCAGAATCTGATGACCGTGAAAACCCAGCCCTGATACTCCTGCCCTGAATCACCTGCCTGATTTTCCTGCCCTGAAACTACTGGCCTGAATCACCTTCCCTTAAACTCCTGCCCTGAAGCTACAGCCCTGAAAATCCTTCCCTGAAACAAATGCCCTGAAACTACTGACTTGAAACTCCTGCCCAGAAGCGGATGACCTTGAAACCCCTGCCCTGAATCTCTTGCCCTGAAAGAGCTGCCATGAATCACCTGCCCCGACACTCCTCCTCTGAATCTCCTGCCCTGAAAGTGATGACCTTGAAACTCCAGCCCTAAATCACCCGCCCTGAAACTCCAACTCTGAATCTCCTGCCCTGATACTACTGCCCTGTATCTCAAGCACTGAATCTGCTGTCCTCAAACTCCTGCCCTGAAACTCTTGCACTGAATCTCCAGCCCTGAAACACCTGCCGTAACACTCCTGCCCTGAATCTCCTGCTCTGAAACTCATGCCCTGAGACTCCTGCCGTGAATCTCCCGCCCTACAACTCCTGCCCTGAAACTATAGCCCTAAAATTCATGCCCTGAAAGTACTGAGCTAAAATTCCTGCCAAGAACCTGATGACTTTCAAAACCCTGCCCTGAAACTCCAGCCCTGAATCTCTGGCCCTGAATCTCCTATCCTGAAACTCATGCACCGAAACAACTGACCTGAAACTCCTCCACAGAAACTGATGAACTTGAAATTCCTGCTGTGAATCTGCTGCCCTGCAACTCCTGCCCTGAAACTGTAGCCCTGAAATTTCTGACCTGAAACCCATGCCCTGAAACTCCTGCCGTGAGTCACCTTCCCTGAAACACCTGCCCTGGATCTCCTGCCTTGAAACTGCTGCCCTGAATCTCCTACCCTGAAACTCATGCTCGAAACAGCTGACCTGAATCTCCTGCCCTGAAATTCCTCGCCAGAAACTGATGACCTTGAAACACCTGCCCTGAATCTCCTGCCCTGAATCTCCCGCCCTGAAACTACTGCCCTGAATCACCTGGCCTGAAAGTGCTATCCTGATTCTCCTGCAGTGAAACTACTGCCCTGAATCCACTGCACTGAAACTGATGCCCTCAAACTCCTACCCTGAAACTCTTGCACTGAATCTCCTGCCCTGAAATTCCTGCCCTAACACTCCAGCCCTGAATCTCCTGCCCTGAATCTACAGCCCTGAACCGCATGCCCTGAAACTACTGAGCTGAAACTCCTGCCTAGAAACAGATGACCTTGAAACCTCTGCACTGAAACTGCAGCCCTGAATCTTCTGCCCTGAATCTCCTACACTGAAGCTCATGCCCCGAAACTACTGACCTGAAACTCCTGCCCTGAGACTGATGACCTAGAAACTCCAACTCTGAGCCTCCTGCCGATACCACTGCCCTGTATCTCAATCACTGAATCTACTGTCCTCAAACTCCTGCCGTAACACTCCTGCCCTACAACCCCTGCCTTGAAAATATAGCCCTAAAAGTACTGAGCTAAAGTTCCTGCCAAGAACCTGATGACCTTGAAAACCCTGCCCTGAAATTCCAGCCCTGAATCTCATGCCCTGAAACTACTGAACTGAAACTCCTACCAGAAACTGATGACCTTGAAACCCCTGACCTGAAAGTCCAGCCCTGAACCTCCTCCCCTGAAACCCATGCAACGAAACTACTGACCTGAATTTCGTGCCCAGAAACTGATGACCTTGAAACTCCTGCACTGAATCTCCTGCCCTGAAACTACAGCCCTGAAACTCCTTCCCTGAAACTCATGCTCTGAAACTATTGACATGAAACTCCTGCCCAGAAGCTGATCACCTTGAAACCCCTGCCCTGAAACTCCAACCCTGAATCTCCGGCTCTGAATATCAGACGCTGAATCTCCTTCCCTGAAACTACTGATCTGAAACTGATGCCCAGAAACTGATGACCTTGAAACCCCTGCCATGAAACTCCAGCCCTGAAACTCATGCACCGAAACAACTGACCTGAAACTCCTCCACAGGAACTGATGAACTTGAAACTCCTGCCATGAATCTGCTGCCCTGGAACTATAGCCCTAAAATTTATGCCCTGACACTACTGAGCTAAAATTCCTGCCAAGAACCTGATGACCTTGAAAACCCTGCCCTGAAACTCCAGCCCTGAATCTCATGCCCTTAATCACCTACCCTGAAACTCATGCCCTGAAACTACAGACCTGCATCTCCTGCACCGAAACCGATGACCTTGAAACCCCTGCCCTGAAACTCCAACCCTGAATCTCCGGCTCTGAATATCATACCCTGAATCTCCTTCCCTGAAACTCTTTCCCTGAAACTACTAATCTGAAACTGCTGCCCAGAAACTGATGACCTTGAAACCCCTGCCCTGAAACTCCAGCCCAGAATCTCTGGCCCTGAATCTCCAACCCTGAAACTCATGCACCGAAACATCTGACCTGAAACTCCTCCACAGAAATTGATGAACTTGAAACTCCTGCTGTGAATCTGCTGCCCTGCAACTCTTGTCCTGAAGCTGTAGCCCTGAAATTTCTGACGTGAAACCCATGCCCTGAAACTCCTGACATACTACTCCTGCCGTGAGTCACCTTCCCTGAAACGCCAGCCCAGAATCTCCTGCCTTGAAACTGCTGCCCTGAATCTTCTACCCTGAAACTCCTCCCCAGAAACTGATGACCTTGAAGCACCTGCCCTGAATCTCCTGCCCTGAAACTACTGCCCTGAATCACCTGGCCTGAAAGTGCTGTCCTGATTCTCCTGCCGTGAAACTACTGCCCTGAATCCACTGCACTGAAACTGATGCCCTCAAACTCCTACCCTGAAACTCTTGCACTGAATCTCCTGCCCTGAAATTCCTGCCCTAACACTCCAGCCCTGAATCTCCTGCACTGAGACTCCTGATCTGAAACAGCTGTCGCGAGTCTCCTTCCCTGCAACTCCTGCCCTGATTCTCCTGCCCTGAATCTACAACCCTGAACCTCATGACCTGAAACTACAGAACTTAAATTCCTGCGCAGAACCCGATGACCGTGAAATCCCAGCTCTGATACTCCTGACCTGAATCACCTCCCTGAATTTCCTGTCCTGAAACTACTGGCCTGAATCACCTTCCCTTAAACTCCTGTCCTGAAGCTACAGCCCTGAAAATCCTAACCTGAAACTACAGAACTTAAATTCCTGCCCAGAACCTGATGATCGTGAAAACACAGCCCTGAATGTCCTGGCCTGAAACTCATGCCGCGAAACAATTGACCTAAATCTTCCGCCCTGACACACCTTCCCTGAAACACATGCCCAGAAACTACTGCCCTGAAACTACTGCCCTAAAACTGAAGCCCTGAAAATCCTTCTCTGAAACAAATGCCCTGAAACTACTGAGCTGAAATTCCTGCCCAGAAACGGATGACCTTGAAACCCCTGCCCTGAAACTGCAGCCCTGAATCTTCTGCCCTGAATCTCCTACACTGAAACTCATGCCCCGAAACTACTGACCTGGAACTGATGACCTAGAAACTCCAACTCTGAGCCTCCTGCCCTGATACCACTGCCCTGTAGCTCAATCACTGAATCTACTGTCCTCAAACTCCTGCCGTAACACTCCTGCCCTACAACCCCTGCCTTGAAAATATAGCCCTGAAAGTACTGAGCTAAAGTTCCTGCCAAGAACCTGATGACCTTGAAAACCCTGCCCTGAAATTCCAGCCCTGAATCTCATGCCCTGAAACTACTGACCTGAAACTCCTCCACAGAAACTGATGAACTTGAAATTCCTGCTGTGAATCTGCTGCCCTGCAACTCCTGCCCTGAAACTGTAGCCCTGAAATTTCTAACCTGAAACCCATGCCCTGAAACTCCTGCCGTGAGTCACCTTCCCTGAAACTCCTGCCCTGGATCTCCTGCCTTGAAACTGCTGCCCTGAATCTCCTACCCTGAAACTCATGCTCGAAACAGCTGACCTGAATCTCCCGCCCTGAAATTCCTCGCCAGAAACTGATGACCTTGAAGCACCTGCCCTGAATCTCCTGCCCTGAATCTCCCGCCCTGAAACTACTGCCCTGAATTACTTGGCCTGAAAGTGCTGTCCTGATTCTCCTGCCGTGAAACTACTGCCCTGAATCCACTGCACTGAAACTGATGCCCTCAAACTCCTACCCTGAAACTCTTGCACTGAATCTCCTGCCCTGAAATTCCTGCCCTAACACTCCAGCCCTGAATCTCCTGCACTGAAACTAAAGCCCTGACACTCCTGATACAAAACTGCTATCGTGAGTCTCCTTTCTTGCAACTCCTGCCCTGAATCTACAGCCCTGAACCGCATGCCCTGAAAATACTGAGCTGAAACTCCTGCCTAGAAACAGATGACCTTGAAATCTCTGCCCTGAAACTGCAGCCCTGAATCTTCTGCCCTGAATCTCCTACACTGAAGCTCATGCCCCGAACCTACTGACCTGAAACTCCTGCCGAGACTGATGACCTTGAAACTCCAACTCTGAATCTCCTGCCCTGATACTGCTGCTCTGTATCTCAAACACTGAATCTGCTGTCCTCAAACTCCTGCCATAACCCTCCTGCCGTGAAACTATAGCCCTGAAAGTACTGAGCTAAAGTTCCTACCGAGAACATGATGACCTTGAAAACCCTGCCCTGAAAATCCAGCCCTGAATCTCCTGCCCTGAATCTCATGCCCTAAAACTACTGAACTGAAACTCCTAACAGAAACTGATGACCTTGAAATCCCTGACCTGAAACTCCAGCCCTGAACCTCCTCCCCTGAAACCCATGCAACGAAACTACTGACCTGAATTTCGTGCCCAGAAACTGACGACCTTGAAACTCCTGCACTGAATCTCCTGCCCTGAAACTACAGCCCTGAAACTCTTTCCCTGAAACTCATGCCCTGAAGCCACATACCTGAAACTCCTTCCCTGAAACTCATGCCCTGAAACTATTGACATGAAACTCCTTGCCCAGAAGCTGATCACCTTGGAACCCCTGCCCTGAAACTGCAGCCCTGAATCCTTGCGCCCTAAATCTCCTACACTGAACTCATGCCCCGAAACTACTGACCTGAAACTCCTCCACAGAAACAGATGAACTTGAAACTCCTGCCCTGAATCTCTTGCCCTGAAAGAGCTGCCCTGAATCACCTGTCCTGAAATCGAACTCTGAATCTCCTGCCCTGATACGACTGTTCTGTATCTCAAGCACTGAATCTGCTGTCCTCAAACTCCTGCCCTGAAACTCTTGCACTGAATCTCCAGTCCTGAAACACCTGCTGTAAAACTCCTGCCCTGAATCTCCTGCTCTGAAACTCATGCCCTGAGACTCCTGCCGTGAATATCCTGCCCTGCAACTCCTGCCCTGAATCTCCTGCCTTGAAACTGCTGCCCTGAATCTCCTGCCTTGAATCTCCCGCCCTGAAACTACTGCCGTGAATCACCTGGCCTGAAAGTCCTGTCCTGTATCTCCTGCCCTGAAACTACTGCCCTGAATCCACTGTATTGAAACTGATGCCCTCAAACTCCTACCCTGAAACTCTTGCACTGAATCTCCTCCCCTGAAATTCCTGCCCTAACACTCCAGCCCTGAATCTCCTGCACTGAGACTAAAGCCCTGAGACTCCTGATATGAAACTGCTGTCGTGAGTCTCCTTCCCTGCAGCTTCTGCCCTAATTCTCCTGCCCTGAATCTACAGCCCTGAACCTCATGACCTGAAACTACAGAACTTAAATTCCTGCCCAGAACCTGATGACCGTGAAATCCCAGCTCTGATACTCCTGACCTGAATCACCTGACTGAATTTCCTGCCCTGAAACTACTGGCCTGAATCACCTTCCCTTAAACTCCTGCCCTGAAGCTACAGCCCTGAAAATCCTTCCCTGAAACAAATGCCCTGAAACTACTGACTTGAAACTCCTGCCCAGAAGCTGATGACCTTGAAAACCCTGCCCTGCACCTCCAGCCCTGAATCTCCGGCTCTGAATATCATACCCTGAATCTCCTTCCCTGAAACTCCGTCCATGAAACTTGGAACTGCTGCCGTGAATCTCCTGCCCTGCAACTCCTGCCCTGAAACTATAGCCCTGAAATTCATGCCCTGACACGACTGAGCTAGAATTCCTGCCAAGAACCAGATGACCATGAAAACCCTGCCCTGAAACCCCAGCCCTGAATCTCCTACCCTGAAACTCATTCACCAAAACTACAGACCTGAAACTCCTACCCAGAAACTGATGACCTTAAAACTCCTGCCCTGAAACTCTAGCCCTGAATCTCCGGCCCTGAAATTCCTACCCTGAAACTCATGCCCCGAAACTGCTGTCCCGAAACTCCTGCGCAGAAACTGATGACATTGAAACTCTTGCCCTGAATCTCCTACCTGAAACAGGTCCCTGAATCACCTGCCCTGAAAGTCCTACACTGAATCTCCTGCCATGAAACTACAGACCTGAAGCTACATCCCTCAAACACATGTGCTGAAACTGCCGATCTGAAACTCCTGCCCAGAAACAGACGACGTTGATACTCCTGCCCTGAAACTACTGCCCTGAATAACCTGCCATGAAACTCCTGCCCTGAGACTACTGCCCTGAATCCACGGCACTGAAACTGATGCCCTGAAACTCATGCCCTGAAACTACTGAATTGAAACTACTCACCAGAAACTGATGACCTTGAAACCCCTGACCTGAAACAACAGCCCTGAATCTCGTACCCTTAAACTCCTGCTCTGAAATTTCTGACCTGAAACCCATGCTCTGAAACTCCTGACATGAAACTCCTGCCGTGAGTCACCTTCCCTGAAACAAATGCCCTGAAAGTACTGACCTGAAACTCCTGCCCAGAAACTGATGACATTGAAACCCCTGCCCTGAAGCTGCAGCCCTGAATCTTCTGCCCTGAATCTCCTACCCTTAAACTCCTGCCCCGAAATTTCTGACCTGAAACCCATTCCCTGAAACTCCTGACATGAAAATCCTGGCGTGAGTCACCTTCCCTGAAACTCCTGCCCTGAATATCCTGCCTTGAAACTGCTGCCCTGAATCTCCTACCCTGAAATTCATGCACCGAAACAACTGACTTGAATCTCCCGCCGTGAAACTCCTCCCCAGATACTGATGACCTTGAAACACCTGCCCTGAATCTCCTGCCCTAAATCTCCCGCCCTGAAACTACTGCCCTGTATCTCAAACACTGAATCTGCTTTCCTCAAACTCCTGCCGTAACAATCCTGCCCTGCAACTCCTGCCCTGAAACTATAGCCCTGAAATTCATGGCATGAAAGTACTGAGCTAAAATCCTGCCAAGAGCCTGATGACCTTGAAAACCCTGCCCTGAAACTCCAGCTCTGAATCTCCGGTCATGAATCCCCTAGCCTGAACCTCCTCCCCTGAAACTCATGCCCCGAAACTACTGACCTGAAACTCCTCCACAGAAACTGATGAAATTGAAACTCCTAACCTGAATCTCATGCCCTGAATAAGCTGCCCTGAATCTCTTGCTGTGGAAGAGCTGCCCTGAATCACCTGTCCTGAAACTCCAACTCTGAATCTCCTGCCCTGATACTACTGCTCTGTATCTCAAGCACTGAATCTGCTGTCCTCAAACTCCTGCCCTGAAACCCTTGCACTGAATCTCCAGCCCTGAAACACCTGCTGTAAAACTCCTGCCCTGAATCTCCTGCTCTGAAACTCATGCCCTGAGACTCCTGCCGTGAATATCCTGCCCTGCAACTCCTGCCCTGAAACTATAGCCCTAAGATTCATGCCCTGAAACTACTGAGATAAAATTCATGCCCTGAAACTACTGAGATAAAATTCCTGCCAAGAACCTGATGACCTAGAAAACCCTGCCCTGAAACTCCAGCCCTGAATCTCTGGCCCTGAATCTCCTACCCTGAAACTCATGCACCGAAACTACAGACCTGAAACTCCTACCCAGAAACTGATGACCTCGAAACCGCTGCCCTGAAACTCTAGCCCTGAATCTCCGGCACTGAATTTCCTACCCTGAAACTCATGCCCTGAAACTGCTGTCCTGAAACTCCTGCGCAGAAACTGATGACATTGAAACTCTTGCCCTGAATCTCCTACCTGAAACAGGTCCCTGAATCACCTGCCCTGAAAGTCCTACACTGAATCTCCTGCCATGAAACTACAGACCTGAAACTACATCCCTCAAACTCATGCGCTGAAACTGCCGATCTGAAACTCCTGCCCAGAAACAGGCAACGTTGATATTCCTGCCCTGAAACTACTGCCCTGAATAACCTGCCATGAAACTCCTGCCCTGAGACTACAGCCCTGAATCCACGGCACTGAAACTGATGCCCTGAAACTCCTTCTCTGCAACTCCTGCCCTGAATCTCCTGCCCTGAAACTACAGCCCTGAAAGTCATGCCCTGAAACTACTGAATTGAAACTTCTCACCAGAAACTGATGACCTTGAAACCCCTGACCTGAAACAACAGCCCTGAATCTCGTACCTTTAAACTCCTGCCCTGAAATTTCTGACCTGTAACCCATGCCCTGAAACTCCTGACATGAAACTCCTGCCGTGAGTCACCTTCCCTGAAACAAATGCCCTGAAAGTACTGACCTGAAACTCCTGCCCAGAAACTGATGACATTGAAACCCCTGCCCTGAAGCTGCAGCCCTGAATCTTCTGCCCTGAATCTCCTACCCTTAAACTCCTGCCCGAAATTTCTGACCTGAAACGCATGCCCTGGAACTCCTGACATGAAACTCCTGGCGTGAGTCACCTTCCCTGAAACTCCTGCACTGAATCTCCTGCTTTGAAACTGCTGCCCTGAATCTCCTACTCTGAAACTCATGCACCGAAACAACTGACTTGAATCTCCCGCCATGAAACTCCTCCTCAGAAACTGATGACCTTGAAACACCTGCCCTGAATCTCCTGCCCTGAATCTTCCACCCTGAAACTACTGCCCTGTATCTCAAACACTGAATCTGCTTTCCTCAAACTCCTGCTGTAACAATCCTGCCCTGCAACTCCTGCCCTGAAACTATAGCCCTGAAATTCATGGCCTGAAAGTACTGAGCTAAAATTCCTGCCAAGAGCCAGATGACCTTGAAAACCCTGCCTTGAAACTCCAGCTCTGAATCTCCAGTCATGAATCCCCTACCCTGAACCTCCTCCCCTGAAACTCATGGCCCGAAACTACTGACCTGAAATTCGTGCCCAGAAACTGACGACCTTGAAACTCCTGCACTGAATCTCCTGCCCTGAAACTACAACCCTGAAACTCTTTCCCTGAAACTCATGCCCTGAAGCTACGTACCTGAAACTCCTTCCCTGAAACTCATGCCCTGAAACTACTGACATGAAACTCCTGCCCAGAAGCTGATCACCTTGGAACCCCTGCCTTGAAACTGCAGCCCTGAAACCTTCTGCCTCTCCTACCCTGATCACATGCCCCGAAACTACTGACCTGAATCTACTCCACAGAAACTGATGAACTTGAAACTCCTGGCCTGAATCTCTTGCCCTGAAAGAGCTGCCCTGAATCTCTTGCCCTGGAAGAGCTGCCCTGAATCACCTGTCCTGAAACTCGAACTCTGAATCTCCTGCCCTGATACTACTGCACTGTATCTCAAGCACTGAATCTGCTGTCCTCAAACTCCTGCCCTGAAACTCTTGCACTGAATCTCCAGCCCTGAAACACCTGCCGTAACACTCCTGCCCTGAATCTCCTGCTCTGAAACTCATGCTCTGAGACTCCTGCCGTGAATCTCCTGCCCTGAAACTATAGCCCTAAAATTCATGCCCTGAAACTACTGAGCTAAAATTCCTGCCAAGAACCTGATGACCTTGAAAACCCTGCCCTGAAACTCCAGCCCTGAAGCTACTGCCCTGAATCCACTGCACTGAAACTGATGCCCTCAAACTCCTACCCTGAAACTCTTGCACTTAATCTCCTCCCCTGAAATTCCTGCCCTAACACTCCACCCCTGAATCTCCTGCATTGAGACTAAAGCCCTGAGACTCCTGATATGAAACAGCTGTCGTGAGTCGCCTTCCCTGCAACTCCTGCCCTGATTCTCCTGCCCTGAATCTACAGCCCTGAACCTCATGACCTGAAACTACAGAACTTAAATTCCTGCCCAGAATCTGATGACCGTGAAAACCCAGCCCTGATACTCCTGCCCTGAATCACCTGCCTGAATTTCCTGCCCTGAAACTACTGGCCTGAATCACCTTCCCTTAAGCTCCTGCCCTGAAGCTACAGCCCTGAAAATCCTGCCCTGAAACTACTGACTTGAAACTCCTGCCCAGAAGCGGATGACCTTGAAACCCCTGCCCTGAATCTCTTGCCCTGAAAGAGCTGCCATGAATCACCTGCCCCGACACTCCTCCTCTGAATCTCCTGCCCTGAAAGTGATGACCTTGAAACTCCAGCCCTAAATCACCCGCCCTGAAACTCCAACTCTGAATCTCCTGCCCTGATACTACTGCCCTGTATCTCAAGCACTGAATCTGCTGTCCTCAAACTCCTGCCCTGAAACTCTTGCACTGAATCTCCAGCCCTGAAACACCTGCCGTAACACTCCTGCCCTGAATCTCCTGTTCTGAAACTCATGCCCTGAGACTCCTGCCGTGAATCTCCTGCCCTGAAACTATAGCCCTAAAATTCATGCACTGAAAATACTGAGCAAAAATTCCTGCCAAGAACCTGATGACCTTGAAAACCCTGCCCTGAAACTCCAGCCCTGAATCTCTGGCCCTGAATCTCCTACCCTGAAACTCATGCACCGAAACAACTGACCTGAAACTCCTCCACAGAAACTGACGAACTTGAAATTCCTGCCGTGAATCTGCTGCCCTGCAACTCCTGCCCTGAAACTGTAGCCCTGAAATTTCTGACCTGAAACCCATGCCCTGAAAGTCCTGCCCTGAATCTCCTGCCTTGAAACTGCTGCCCTGAATCTCCTACCCTGAAACTCATGCTCGAAACAGCTGACCTGAATCTCTCGCCCTGAAATTCCTTGCCAGAAACTGATAACCTTGAAACACCTGCCCTGAATCTCCTGCCCTGAATCTCGTGCCCTGAGTCACCTGCCCTGAAAGTGCTGTCCTGATTCTCCTGCCCTGAATCCACTGCACTGAAACTGATGCCCTCAAACTCCTACCCTGAAACTCTTGCACTGAATCTCCTGTCCTAACACTCCAGCCCTGAATCTCCTGCACTGAAACTAAAGCCCTGACACTCCTGATACGTAACTGCTATCGTGAGTCTCCTTTTCTGCAACTCCTGCCCTGAATCTACAGCCCTGAACATGCCCTGAAACTACTGAGCTGAAACTCCTGCCCAGAAACAGATGACCTTGAAACCTCTGCCCTGAAACTGCAGCCCTGAATCTTCTGCACTGAATCTCCTACACTGAAGCTCATGCCCCGAAACTACTGACCTGAAACTCCTGCCCTGAGACTGATGACCTTGAAACTCCAACTCTGAATCTCCTGCCCTGATACTACTGCTCTGTATCTCAAGCACTGAATCTGCTGTCCTCAAACTCCTGCCCTGAAACCCTTGCACTGAATCTCCAGCCCTGAAACACCTGCTGTAAAACTCCTGCCCTGAATCTCCTGCTCTGAAACTCATGCCCTGAGACTCCTGCCGTGAATATCCTGCCCTGCAACTCCTGCCCTGAAACTATAGCCCTAAGATTCATGCCCTGAAACTACTGAGATAAAATTCATGCCCTGAAACTACTGAGATAAAATTCCTGCCAAGAACCTGATGACCTAGAAAACCCTGCCCTGAAACTCCAGCCCTGAATCTCTGGCCCTGAATCTCCTACCCTGAAACTCATGCACCGAAACTACAGACCTGAAACTCCTACCCAGAAACTGATGACCTCGAAACCGCTGCCCTGAAACTCTAGCCCTGAATCTCCGGCACTGAATTTCCTACCCTGAAACTCATGCCCTGAAACTGCTGTCCTGAAACTCCTGCGCAGAAACTGATGACATTGAAACTCTTGCCCTGAATCTCCTACCTGAAACAGGTCCCTGAATCACCTGCCCTGAAAGTCCTACACTGAATCTCCTGCCATGAAACTACAGACCTGAAACTACATCCCTCAAACTCATGCGCTGAAACTGCCGATCTGAAACTCCTGCCCAGAAACAGGCAACGTTGATATTCCTGCCCTGAAACTACTGCCCTGAATAACCTGCCATGAAACTCCTGCCCTGAGACTACAGCCCTGAATCCACGGCACTGAAACTGATGCCCTGAAACTCCTTCTCTGCAACTCCTGCCCTGAATCTCCTGCCCTGAAACTACAGCCCTGAAAGTCATGCCCTGAAACTACTGAATTGAAACTTCTCACCAGAAACTGATGACCTTGAAACCCCTGACCTGAAACAACAGCCCTGAATCTCGTACCTTTAAACTCCTGCCCTGAAATTTCTGACCTGTAACCCATGCCCTGAAACTCCTGACATGAAACTCCTGCCGTGAGTCACCTTCCCTGAAACAAATGCCCTGAAAGTACTGACCTGAAACTCCTGCCCAGAAACTGATGACATTGAAACCCCTGCCCTGAAGCTGCAGCCCTGAATCTTCTGCCCTGAATCTCCTACCCTTAAACTCCTGCCCGAAATTTCTGACCTGAAACGCATGCCCTGGAACTCCTGACATGAAACTCCTGGCGTGAGTCACCTTCCCTGAAACTCCTGCACTGAATCTCCTGCTTTGAAACTGCTGCCCTGAATCTCCTACTCTGAAACTCATGCACCGAAACAACTGACTTGAATCTCCCGCCATGAAACTCCTCCTCAGAAACTGATGACCTTGAAACACCTGCCCTGAATCTCCTGCCCTGAATCTTCCACCCTGAAACTACTGCCCTGTATCTCAAACACTGAATCTGCTTTCCTCAAACTCCTGCTGTAACAATCCTGCCCTGCAACTCCTGCCCTGAAACTATAGCCCTGAAATTCATGGCCTGAAAGTACTGAGCTAAAATTCCTGCCAAGAGCCAGATGACCTTGAAAACCCTGCCTTGAAACTCCAGCTCTGAATCTCCAGTCATGAATCCCCTACCCTGAACCTCCTCCCCTGAAACTCATGGCCCGAAACTACTGACCTGAAATTCGTGCCCAGAAACTGACGACCTTGAAACTCCTGCACTGAATCTCCTGCCCTGAAACTACAACCCTGAAACTCTTTCCCTGAAACTCATGCCCTGAAGCTACGTACCTGAAACTCCTTCCCTGAAACTCATGCCCTGAAACTACTGACATGAAACTCCTGCCCAGAAGCTGATCACCTTGGAACCCCTGCCTTGAAACTGCAGCCCTGAAACCTTCTGCCCTAAATCTCCTACCCTGATCACATGCCCCGAAACTACTGACCTGAATCTACTCCACAGAAACTGATGAACTTGAAACTCCTGGCCTGAATCTCTTGCCCTGAAAGAGCTGCCCTGAATCTCTTGCCCTGGAAGAGCTGCCCTGAATCACCTGTCCTGAAACTCGAACTCTGAATCTCCTGCCCTGATACTACTGCACTGTATCTCAAGCACTGAATCTGCTGTCCTCAAACTCCTGCCCTGAAACTCTTGCACTGAATCTCCAGCCCTGAAACACCTGCCGTAACACTCCTGCCCTGAATCTCCTGCTCTGAAACTCATGCTCTGAGACTCCTGCCGTGAATCTCCTGCCCTGAAACTATAGCCCTAAAATTCATGCCCTGAAACTACTGAGCTAAAATTCCTGCCAAGAACCTGATGACCTTGAAAACCCTGCCCTGAAACTCCAGCCCTGAAGCTACTGCCCTGAATCCACTGCACTGAAACTGATGCCCTCAAACTCCTACCCTGAAACTCTTGCACTTAATCTCCTCCCCTGAAATTCCTGCCCTAACACTCCACCCCTGAATCTCCTGCATTGAGACTAAAGCCCTGAGACTCCTGATATGAAACAGCTGTCGTGAGTCGCCTTCCCTGCAACTCCTGCCCTGATTCTCCTGCCCTGAATCTACAGCCCTGAACCTCATGACCTGAAACTACAGAACTTAAATTCCTGCCCAGAATCTGATGACCGTGAAAACCCAGCCCTGATACTCCTGCCCTGAATCACCTGCCTGAATTTCCTGCCCTGAAACTACTGGCCTGAATCACCTTCCCTTAAGCTCCTGCCCTGAAGCTACAGCCCTGAAAATCCTGCCCTGAAACTACTGACTTGAAACTCCTGCCCAGAAGCGGATGACCTTGAAACCCCTGCCCTGAATCTCTTGCCCTGAAAGAGCTGCCATGAATCACCTGCCCCGACACTCCTCCTCTGAATCTCCTGCCCTGAAAGTGATGACCTTGAAACTCCAGCCCTAAATCACCCGCCCTGAAACTCCAACTCTGAATCTCCTGCCCTGATACTACTGCCCTGTATCTCAAGCACTGAATCTGCTGTCCTCAAACTCCTGCCCTGAAACTCTTGCACTGAATCTCCAGCCCTGAAACACCTGCCGTAACACTCCTGCCCTGAATCTCCTGTTCTGAAACTCATGCCCTGAGACTCCTGCCGTGAATCTCCTGCCCTGAAACTATAGCCCTAAAATTCATGCACTGAAAATACTGAGCAAAAATTCCTGCCAAGAACCTGATGACCTTGAAAACCCTGCCCTGAAACTCCAGCCCTGAATCTCTGGCCCTGAATCTCCTACCCTGAAACTCATGCACCGAAACAACTGACCTGAAACTCCTCCACAGAAACTGACGAACTTGAAATTCCTGCCGTGAATCTGCTGCCCTGCAACTCCTGCCCTGAAACTGTAGCCCTGAAATTTCTGACCTGAAACCCATGCCCTGAAAGTCCTGCCCTGAATCTCCTGCCTTGAAACTGCTGCCCTGAATCTCCTACCCTGAAACTCATGCTCGAAACAGCTGACCTGAATCTCTCGCCCTGAAATTCCTTGCCAGAAACTGATAACCTTGAAACACCTGCCCTGAATCTCCTGCCCTGAATCTCGTGCCCTGAGTCACCTGCCCTGAAAGTGCTGTCCTGATTCTCCTGCCCTGAATCCACTGCACTGAAACTGATGCCCTCAAACTCCTACCCTGAAACTCTTGCACTGAATCTCCTGTCCTAACACTCCAGCCCTGAATCTCCTGCACTGAAACTAAAGCCCTGACACTCCTGATACGTAACTGCTATCGTGAGTCTCCTTTTCTGCAACTCCTGCCCTGAATCTACAGCCCTGAACATGCCCTGAAACTACTGAGCTGAAACTCCTGCCCAGAAACAGATGACCTTGAAACCTCTGCCCTGAAACTGCAGCCCTGAATCTTCTGCACTGAATCTCCTACACTGAAGCTCATGCCCCGAAACTACTGACCTGAAACTCCTGCCCTGAGACTGATGACCTTGAAACTCCAACTCTGAATCTCCTGCCCTGATACTGCTGCTCTGTATCTCAATCACTGAATCTGCTGTCCTCAAACTCCTGCCATAACCCTCCTGCCGTGAAACTATAGCCCTGAAAGTACTGAGCTAAAGTTCCTACCGAGAACATGATGACCTTGAAAACCCTGCCCTGAAATTCCAGCCCTGAATCTCCTGTGCTGAATCTCATGCCCTAAAACTACTGAACTGAAACTCCTAACAGAAACTGATGACCTTGAAATCTCTGACCTGAAACTCCAGCCCTTAACCTCCTCCCCTGAAACCCATGCAACGAAACTACTGACCTGAATTTCGTGCCCAGAAACTGACGACCTTGAAACTCCTGCACTGAATCTCCTGCCCTGAAACTACAGCCCTGAAACTCTTTCCCTGAAACTCATGCCCTGAAGCTACATACCTGAAACTCATGCCCTGAAACTATTGACATGAAACTCCTTGCCCAGAAGCTGATCACCTTGGAACCCCTGCCCTGAAACTGCAGCCCTGAATCCTTGTGCCCTAAATCTCCTACACTGAACTCATGCCCCGAAACTACTGACCTGAAACTCCTCCACAGAAACAGATGAACTTGAAACTCCTGCCCTGAATCTCTTGCCCTGAAAGAGCTGCCCTGAATCACCTGTCCTGAAATCGAACTCTGAATCTCCTGCCCTGATACGACTGCTCTGTTGAAACTCATGCCCTGAAACTATTGACATGAAACTCCTTGCCCAGAAGCTGATCACCTTGGAACCCCTGCCCTGAAACTGCAGCCCTGAATCCTTGTGCCCTAAATCTCCTACACTGAACTCATGCCCCGAAACTACTGACCTGAAACTCCTCCACAGAAACAGATGAACTTGAAACTCCTGCCCTGAATCTCTTGCCCTGAAAGAGCTGCCCTGAATCACCTGTCCTGAAATCGAACTCTGAATCTCCTGCCCTGATACGACTGCTCTGTATCTCAAGCACTGAATCTGCTGTCCTCAAACTCCTGCCCTGAAACTCTTGCACTGAATCTCCAGTCCTGAAACACCTGCCGTCAAACTCCTGCCCTGAATCTCCTGCTGTGAAACTCATGCCCTGAGACTCCTGCCGTGAATATCCTGCCCTGCAACTCCTGCCCTGAATCTCCTGCCTTGAAACTGCTGCCCTGAATCTCCTGCCTTGAATCTCCCGCCCTGAAACTACTGCCCTGAATCACCTGGCCTGAAAGTCCTGTCCTGTATCTCCTGTCCTGAAACTACTGCCCTGAATCCACTGCACTGAAACTGATGCCCTCAAACTCCTACCCTGAAACTCTTGCACTGAATCTCCTCCCCTGAAATTCCTGCCCTAACACTCCAGCCCTGAATCTCCTGCACTGAAACTAAAGCCCTGAGACTCCTGATATGAAACTGCTGTCGTGAGTCTCCTTCCCTGCAGCTTCTGCCCTGATTCTCCTGCCCTGAATCTACAGCCCTGAACCTCATGACCTGAAATTACAGAACTTAAATTCCTGCGCAGAACCCGATGACCGTGAAATCCCAGCTCTGATACTCCTGACCTGAATCACCTGACTGAATTTCCTGCCCTGAAACTACTGGCCTGAATCACCTTCCCTTAAACTCCTGCCCTGAAGCTACAGCCCTGAAAATCCTTCCCTGAAACAAATGCCCTGAAACTACTGACTTGAAACTCCTGCCCAGAAGCTGATGACCTTGAAAACCCTGCCCTGCACCTCCAGCCCTGAATCTCCGGCTCTGAATATCATACCCTGAATCTCCTTCCCTGAAACTCCGTCCATGAAACTTGGAACTGCTGCCGTGAATCTCCTGCCCTGCAACTCCTGCCCTGAAACTATAGCCCTGAAATTCATGGCATGAAAGTACTGAGCTAAAATTCCTGCCAAGAGCCTGATGACCTTGAAAACCCTGCCCTGAAACTCCAGCTCTGAATCTCCGGTCATGAATCCCCTAGCCTGAACCTCCTCCCCCGAAACTCATGTCCCGAAACTACTGACCTGAAATTCGTGCCCAGAAACTGACGACCTTGAAACTCCTGCACTGAATCTCCTGCCCTGAAACTACAGGCCTGAAACTCTTTCCCTGAAACTCATACCCTGAAGCTACGTACCTGAAACTCCTTCCCTGCCCTGAAGCTACGTACCTGAAACTCCTTCCCTGAAACTCATTCCCTGAAACTACTGACATGAAACTCCTGCCCAGAAGCTGATCACCTTGGAACCCCTGCCCTGAAACTGCAGCCCTAAATCTTCTGCCCTAAATCTCCTACCCTGAACTCATGCCCCGAAACTACTGACCTGAAACTCCTCCACAGAAACTGATGAAATTGAAACTCCTGCCCTGAATCTCTTGCCCTGAAAGAGCTGCCCTGAATCTCTTGCCGGGGAAGAGCTGCCCTGAATCACCTGTCCTGAAACTCCAACTCTGAATCTCCTGCCCTGATACTACTGCTCTGTATCTCAAGCACTGAATCTGCTGTCCTCAAACTCCTGCCCTGAAACTCTTGCACTGAATCTCCAGCCCTGAAATACCTGCTCTGAAACTCATGCCCTGAGACTCCTGCCGTGAATCTCCTGCCCTGAAACTATGGCCCTAAGATTCATGCCCTGAAACTACTGAGATAAAATTCCTGCCAAGAACCTGATGATCTAGAAAACCCTGCCCTGAAACTCCGGCCCTGAATCTCCTACTCTGAAACTCATGCACCGAAACTACAGACCTGAAACTCCTACCCAGAAACTGATGACCTTGAAACACCTGCCCTGAATCTCCTGCCCTGAATCTTCCACCCTGAAACTACTGCCCTGTATCTCAAACACTGAATCTGCTTTCCTCAAACTCCTGCCGTAACAATCCTGCCCTGCAACTCCTGCCCTGTAACTATAGCCCTGAAATTCATGGCCTGAAAGTACTGAGCTAAAATTCCTGCCAAGAGCCAGATGACCTTGAAAACCATGCCTTGAAACTCCAGCTCTGAATCTCCAGTCATGAATCCCCTACCCTGAACCTCCTCCCCGAAACTCATGGCCCGAAGCTACTGACCTGAAATTCGTGCCCAGAAACTGACGACCTTGAAACTCCTGCACTGAATCTCCTGCCCTGAAACTACAGCCCTGAAACTCTTTCCCTGAAACTCATGCCCTGAAGCTACGTACCTGAAACTCCTTCCCTGAAACTCATGCCCTGAAACTACTGACATGAAACTCCTGCCCAGAAGCTGATCACCTTGGAACCCCTGCCTTGAAACTGCAGCCCTGAATCTTCTGCCCTAAATCTCCTACCCTGATCACATGCCCCGAAACTACTGACCTGAATCTACTCCACAGAAACTGATGAACTTGAAACTCCTGCCCTGAATCTCTTGCCCTGGAAGAGCTGCCCTGAATCACCTGTCCTGAAACTCCAACTCTGAATCTCCTGCCCTGATACTACTGCACTGTATCTCAAGCACTGAATCTGCTGTCCTCAAACTCCTGCCCTGAAACTCTTGCACTGAATCTCCAGCCCTGAAATACCTGCCGTAAAACTCCTGCCCTGAATCTCCTGCTCTGAAACTATAGCCCTAAAATTCATGCCCTGAAACTACTGAGCAAAAATTCCTGCCAAGAACCCGATGACCTTGAAAACCCTGCCCTGAAACTCCAGCCCTGAAACTACTGCCCTGAATCTCCTGCCTTGAAACTGCTGCCCTGAATCTCCTCCCCTGAAATTCATGCACCGAAACAGCTGACTTGAATCTCCCGCCATGAAACTCCTCCCCAGAAACTGATGACCTTGAAACACCTGCCCTGAATCTCCTGCCCTAAATCTCCCGCCCTGAAACTACTGTCCTGTATCTCAAACACTGAATCTGCTTTCCTCAAACTCCTGCCGTAACAATCCTGCCCTGCAACTCCTGCCCTGAAACTATAGCCCTGAAATTCATGGCATGAAAGTACTGAGCTAAAATTCCTGCCAAGAGCCTGATGACCTTGAAAACCCTGCCCTGAAACTCCAGCTCTGAATCTCCGGTCATGAATCCCCTAGCCTGAACCTCCTCCCCCGAAACTCATGTCCCGAAACTACTGACCTGAAATTCGTGCCCAGAAACTGACGACCTTGAAACTCCTGCACTGAATCTCCTGCCCTGAAACTACAGGCCTGAAACTCTTTCCCTGAAACTCATACCCTGAAGCTACGTACCTGAAACTCCTTCCCTGCCCTGAAGCTACGTACCTGAAACTCCTTCCCTGAAACTCATTCCCTGAAACTACTGACATGAAACTCCTGCCCAGAAGCTGATCACCTTGGAACCCCTGCCCTGAAACTGCAGCCCTAAATCTTCTGCCCTAAATCTCCTACCCTGAACTCATGCCCCGAAACTACTGACCTGAAACTCCTCCACAGAAACTGATGAAATTGAAACTCCTGCCCTGAATCTCTTGCCCTGAAAGAGCTGCCCTGAATCTCTTGCCGGGGAAGAGCTGCCCTGAATCACCTGTCCTGAAACTCCAACTCTGAATCTCCTGCCCTGATACTACTGCTCTGTATCTCAAGCACTGAATCTGCTGTCCTCAAACTCCTGCCCTGAAACTCTTGCACTGAATCTCCAGCCCTGAAATACCTGCTCTGAAACTCATGCCCTGAGACTCCTGCCGTGAATCTCCTGCCCTGAAACTATGGCCCTAAGATTCATGCCCTGAAACTACTGAGATAAAATTCCTGCCAAGAACCTGATGATCTAGAAAACCCTGCCCTGAAACTCCGGCCCTGAATCTCCTACTCTGAAACTCATGCACCGAAACTACAGACCTGAAACTCCTACCCAGAAACTGATGACCTTGAAACACCTGCCCTGAATCTCCTGCCCTGAATCTTCCACCCTGAAACTACTGCCCTGTATCTCAAACACTGAATCTGCTTTCCTCAAACTCCTGCCGTAACAATCCTGCCCTGCAACTCCTGCCCTGTAACTATAGCCCTGAAATTCATGGCCTGAAAGTACTGAGCTAAAATTCCTGCCAAGAGCCAGATGACCTTGAAAACCATGCCTTGAAACTCCAGCTCTGAATCTCCAGTCATGAATCCCCTACCCTGAACCTCCTCCCCGAAACTCATGGCCCGAAGCTACTGACCTGAAATTCGTGCCCAGAAACTGACGACCTTGAAACTCCTGCACTGAATCTCCTGCCCTGAAACTACAGCCCTGAAACTCTTTCCCTGAAACTCATGCCCTGAAGCTACGTACCTGAAACTCCTTCCCTGAAACTCATGCCCTGAAACTACTGACATGAAACTCCTGCCCAGAAGCTGATCACCTTGGAACCCCTGCCTTGAAACTGCAGCCCTGAATCTTCTGCCCTAAATCTCCTACCCTGATCACATGCCCCGAAACTACTGACCTGAATCTACTCCACAGAAACTGATGAACTTGAAACTCCTGCCCTGAATCTCTTGCCCTGGAAGAGCTGCCCTGAATCACCTGTCCTGAAACTCCAACTCTGAATCTCCTGCCCTGATACTACTGCACTGTATCTCAAGCACTGAATCTGCTGTCCTCAAACTCCTGCCCTGAAACTCTTGCACTGAATCTCCAGCCCTGAAATACCTGCCGTAAAACTCCTGCCCTGAATCTCCTGCTCTGAAACTATAGCCCTAAAATTCATGCCCTGAAACTACTGAGCAAAAATTCCTGCCAAGAACCTGATGACCTTGAAAACCCTGCCCTGAAACTCCAGCCCTGAAACTACTGCCCTGAATCCACTGCACTGAAACTGATGCCCTCAAACTCCTACCCTGAAACTCTTGCACTGAATCTCCTCCCCTGAAATTCCTGCCCTAACACTCCACCCCTGAATCTCCTGCAGTGAGACTAAAGCCCTGAGACTCCTGATATGAAACTGCTGTCGTGAGTCTCCTTCCCTGCAACTCCTGCCCTGATTGTCCTGCCCTGAATCTACAGCCCTGAACCTCATGACCTGAAACTACATAACTTAAATTACTGCCCAGAATCTGATGACCGTGAAAACCCAGCCCTGATACTCCTGCCCTGAATCACCTGCCTGAATTTCCTGCCCTGAAACTACTGGCCTGAATCACCTTCCCTTAAACTCCTGCCCTGAAGCTACAGCCCTGAAAATCCTGCCCTGAAACTACTGACTTGAAACTCCTGCTCAGAAGCAGATGACCTTGAAACCCCTGCCCTGAATCTCTTGCCCTGAAAGAGCTGCCATTAATCACCTGCCCCGACACTCCTCCTCTGAATCTCCTGCCCTGAAAGTGATGACTTTGAAACTCCAGCCCTAAATCACCTGCCCTGAAACTCCAACTCTGAATCTCCTGCCCTGATACTACTGCCCTGTATCTCAAACACTGAATCTGCTGTCCTCAAACTCCTGCCCTGAAACTCTTGCACTGAATCTCCAGCCCTGAAACACCTTTCTTAACACTCCTGCCCTGAATCTCCTTCTCTGAAAATCATGCCCTGAGACTCCTGCCGTGAATCTCCTGCCCTACAATTCCTGCCCTGAAACTATAGCCCTAAAATACATGCCCTGAAAGTACTGAGCTAAAATTCCTGCCAAGAACCTGATGACCTTGAAAACCCTGCCCTGAAACTCCAGCCCTGAATCCCTGGCCCTGAATCTGCTACCCTGAAACTCATGCACCGAAACAACTGACCTGAAACTGCTCCACAGAAACTGATGAACTTGAAATTCCTGCCGTGAATCTGCTGCCCTGTAACCCCTGCCCTGAAACTGTAGCCCTGAAATTTCTGACCTGAAACCCATGCCCTGAAACTCCTGCCGGAGTCACCTTCCCTGAAACTCCTGCCCTGAATCTCCTGCCTTGAAACTGCTGCCCTGAATCTCCTACCCTGAAACTCATGCCCCGAAACAACTGACCTGAATCTCCCACCCTGAAATCCCTCGCCAGCAACTGACGACCTTGAAACACCTGCCCTTAATATCCTGCCCTGAATCTCCCGCCCTGAAACTACAGCCCTGAATCACCTGGCCTGAAAGAACTGTCCTTATTCTCCTGCCCTGAAACTACTGCCCTGAATCCACTGCACTGAATCTGATGCCCTCAAACTCCTACCCTGAAACTCTTGCACTGAATTTCCTGCCCTGAAATTCCTGCCCTAACACTCCAGCTCTGAATCTCCTGCACTGAACCTAAAGCCCTGAGACTCGTGATACGAAACTGCTATCGTGAGTCTCCTTTCCTGCAACTCCTGCCCTGAATCTACAACCCTGAAACTACTGACCTGAATCTCCTGCCCTGATACTGCTGCTCTGAAACTCGTTTCGCGAAACTCATGCCCTGAAGCTGTGTACCTGAAACTCCTTCGCTGAAACTCATGCCCTGAAACTACTGACATGAAACTCCTGCCCAGAAGCTGATCACCTTGAAACCCCTGCCCTGAATCCTTCTGCCCTAAATCTCCTCCCCTGAAATTCATGCACCGAAACAGCTGACTTGAATCTCCCGCCATGAAACTCCTCCCCAGAAACTGATGACCTTGAAACACCTGCCCTGAATCTCCTGCCCTAAATCTCCCGCCCTGAAACTACTGTCCTGTATCTCAAACACTGAATCTGCTTTCCTCAAACTCCTGCCGTAACAATCCTGCCCTGCAACTCCTGCCCTGAAACTATAGCCCTGAAATTCATGGCATGAAAGTACTGAGCTAAAATTCCTGCCAAGAGCCTGATGACCTTGAAAACCCTGCCCTGAAACTCCAGCTCTGAATCTCCGGTCATGAATCCCCTAGCCTGAACCTCCTCCCCCGAAACTCATGTCCCGAAACTACTGACCTGAAATTCGTGCCCAGAAACTGACGACCTTGAAACTCCTGCACTGAATCTCCTGCCCTGAAACTACAGGCCTGAAACTCTTTCCCTGAAACTCATACCCTGAAGCTACGTACCTGAAACTCCTTCCCTGCCCTGAAGCTACGTACCTGAAACTCCTTCCCTGAAACTCATTCCCTGAAACTACTGACATGAAACTCCTGCCCAGAAGCTGATCACCTTGGAACCCCTGCCCTGAAACTGCAGCCCTAAATCTTCTGCCCTAAATCTCCTACCCTGAACTCATGCCCCGAAACTACTGACCTGAAACTCCTCCACAGAAACTGATGAAATTGAAACTCCTGCCCTGAATCTCTTGCCCTGAAAGAGCTGCCCTGAATCTCTTGCCGGGGAAGAGCTGCCCTGAATCACCTGTCCTGAAACTCCAACTCTGAATCTCCTGCCCTGATACTACTGCTCTGTATCTCAAGCACTGAATCTGCTGTCCTCAAACTCCTGCCCTGAAACTCTTGCACTGAATCTCCAGCCCTGAAATACCTGCTCTGAAACTCATGCCCTGAGACTCCTGCCGTGAATCTCCTGCCCTGAAACTATGGCCCTAAGATTCATGCCCTGAAACTACTGAGATAAAATTCCTGCCAAGAACCTGATGATCTAGAAAACCCTGCCCTGAAACTCCGGCCCTGAATCTCCTACTCTGAAACTCATGCACCGAAACTACAGACCTGAAACTCCTACCCAGAAACTGATGACCTTGAAACACCTGCCCTGAATCTCCTGCCCTGAATCTTCCACCCTGAAACTACTGCCCTGTATCTCAAACACTGAATCTGCTTTCCTCAAACTCCTGCCGTAACAATCCTGCCCTGCAACTCCTGCCCTGTAACTATAGCCCTGAAATTCATGGCCTGAAAGTACTGAGCTAAAATTCCTGCCAAGAGCCAGATGACCTTGAAAACCATGCCTTGAAACTCCAGCTCTGAATCTCCAGTCATGAATCCCCTACCCTGAACCTCCTCCCCGAAACTCATGGCCCGAAGCTACTGACCTGAAATTCGTGCCCAGAAACTGACGACCTTGAAACTCCTGCACTGAATCTCCTGCCCTGAAACTACAGCCCTGAAACTCTTTCCCTGAAACTCATGCCCTGAAGCTACGTACCTGAAACTCCTTCCCTGAAACTCATGCCCTGAAACTACTGACATGAAACTCCTGCCCAGAAGCTGATCACCTTGGAACCCCTGCCTTGAAACTGCAGCCCTGAATCTTCTGCCCTAAATCTCCTACCCTGATCACATGCCCCGAAACTACTGACCTGAATCTACTCCACAGAAACTGATGAACTTGAAACTCCTGCCCTGAATCTCTTGCCCTGGAAGAGCTGCCCTGAATCACCTGTCCTGAAACTCCAACTCTGAATCTCCTGCCCTGATACTACTGCACTGTATCTCAAGCACTGAATCTGCTGTCCTCAAACTCCTGCCCTGAAACTCTTGCACTGAATCTCCAGCCCTGAAATACCTGCCGTAAAACTCCTGCCCTGAATCTCCTGCTCTGAAACTATAGCCCTAAAATTCATGCCCTGAAACTACTGAGCAAAAATTCCTGCCAAGAACCCGATGACCTTGAAAACCCTGCCCTGAAACTCCAGCCCTGAAACTACTGCCCTGAATCTCCTGCCTTGAAACTGCTGCCCTGAATCTCCTCCCCTGAAATTCATGCACCGAAACAGCTGACTTGAATCTCCCGCCATGAAACTCCTCCCCAGAAACTGATGACCTTGAAACACCTGCCCTGAATCTCCTGCCCTAAATCTCCCGCCCTGAAACTACTGTCCTGTATCTCAAACACTGAATCTGCTTTCCTCAAACTCCTGCCGTAACAATCCTGCCCTGCAACTCCTGCCCTGAAACTATAGCCCTGAAATTCATGGCATGAAAGTACTGAGCTAAAATTCCTGCCAAGAGCCTGATGACCTTGAAAACCCTGCCCTGAAACTCCAGCTCTGAATCTCCGGTCATGAATCCCCTAGCCTGAACCTCCTCCCCCGAAACTCATGTCCCGAAACTACTGACCTGAAATTCGTGCCCAGAAACTGACGACCTTGAAACTCCTGCACTGAATCTCCTGCCCTGAAACTACAGGCCTGAAACTCTTTCCCTGAAACTCATACCCTGAAGCTACGTACCTGAAACTCCTTCCCTGCCCTGAAGCTACGTACCTGAAACTCCTTCCCTGAAACTCATTCCCTGAAACTACTGACATGAAACTCCTGCCCAGAAGCTGATCACCTTGGAACCCCTGCCCTGAAACTGCAGCCCTAAATCTTCTGCCCTAAATCTCCTACCCTGAACTCATGCCCCGAAACTACTGACCTGAAACTCCTCCACAGAAACTGATGAAATTGAAACTCCTGCCCTGAATCTCTTGCCCTGAAAGAGCTGCCCTGAATCTCTTGCCGGGGAAGAGCTGCCCTGAATCACCTGTCCTGAAACTCCAACTCTGAATCTCCTGCCCTGATACTACTGCTCTGTATCTCAAGCACTGAATCTGCTGTCCTCAAACTCCTGCCCTGAAACTCTTGCACTGAATCTCCAGCCCTGAAATACCTGCTCTGAAACTCATGCCCTGAGACTCCTGCCGTGAATCTCCTGCCCTGAAACTATGGCCCTAAGATTCATGCCCTGAAACTACTGAGATAAAATTCCTGCCAAGAACCTGATGATCTAGAAAACCCTGCCCTGAAACTCCGGCCCTGAATCTCCTACTCTGAAACTCATGCACCGAAACTACAGACCTGAAACTCCTACCCAGAAACTGATGACCTTGAAACACCTGCCCTGAATCTCCTGCCCTGAATCTTCCACCCTGAAACTACTGCCCTGTATCTCAAACACTGAATCTGCTTTCCTCAAACTCCTGCCGTAACAATCCTGCCCTGCAACTCCTGCCCTGTAACTATAGCCCTGAAATTCATGGCCTGAAAGTACTGAGCTAAAATTCCTGCCAAGAGCCAGATGACCTTGAAAACCATGCCTTGAAACTCCAGCTCTGAATCTCCAGTCATGAATCCCCTACCCTGAACCTCCTCCCCGAAACTCATGGCCCGAAGCTACTGACCTGAAATTCGTGCCCAGAAACTGACGACCTTGAAACTCCTGCACTGAATCTCCTGCCCTGAAACTACAGCCCTGAAACTCTTTCCCTGAAACTCATGCCCTGAAGCTACGTACCTGAAACTCCTTCCCTGAAACTCATGCCCTGAAACTACTGACATGAAACTCCTGCCCAGAAGCTGATCACCTTGGAACCCCTGCCTTGAAACTGCAGCCCTGAATCTTCTGCCCTAAATCTCCTACCCTGATCACATGCCCCGAAACTACTGACCTGAATCTACTCCACAGAAACTGATGAACTTGAAACTCCTGCCCTGAATCTCTTGCCCTGGAAGAGCTGCCCTGAATCACCTGTCCTGAAACTCCAACTCTGAATCTCCTGCCCTGATACTACTGCACTGTATCTCAAGCACTGAATCTGCTGTCCTCAAACTCCTGCCCTGAAACTCTTGCACTGAATCTCCAGCCCTGAAATACCTGCCGTAAAACTCCTGCCCTGAATCTCCTGCTCTGAAACTATAGCCCTAAAATTCATGCCCTGAAACTACTGAGCAAAAATTCCTGCCAAGAACCTGATGACCTTGAAAACCCTGCCCTGAAACTCCAGCCCTGAAACTACTGCCCTGAATCCACTGCACTGAAACTGATGCCCTCAAACTCCTACCCTGAAACTCTTGCACTGAATCTCCTCCCCTGAAATTCCTGCCCTAACACTCCACCCCTGAATCTCCTGCAGTGAGACTAAAGCCCTGAGACTCCTGATATGAAACTGCTGTCGTGAGTCTCCTTCCCTGCAACTCCTGCCCTGATTGTCCTGCCCTGAATCTACAGCCCTGAACCTCATGACCTGAAACTACATAACTTAAATTACTGCCCAGAATCTGATGACCGTGAAAACCCAGCCCTGATACTCCTGCCCTGAATCACCTGCCTGAATTTCCTGCCCTGAAACTACTGGCCTGAATCACCTTCCCTTAAACTCCTGCCCTGAAGCTACAGCCCTGAAAATCCTGCCCTGAAACTACTGACTTGAAACTCCTGCTCAGAAGCAGATGACCTTGAAACCCCTGCCCTGAATCTCTTGCCCTGAAAGAGCTGCCATTAATCACCTGCCCCGACACTCCTCCTCTGAATCTCCTGCCCTGAAAGTGATGACTTTGAAACTCCAGCCCTAAATCACCTGCCCTGAAACTCCAACTCTGAATCTCCTGCCCTGATACTACTGCCCTGTATCTCAAACACTGAATCTGCTGTCCTCAAACTCCTGCCCTGAAACTCTTGCACTGAATCTCCAGCCCTGAAACACCTTTCTTAACACTCCTGCCCTGAATCTCCTTCTCTGAAAATCATGCCCTGAGACTCCTGCCGTGAATCTCCTGCCCTACAATTCCTGCCCTGAAACTATAGCCCTAAAATACATGCCCTGAAAGTACTGAGCTAAAATTCCTGCCAAGAACCTGATGACCTTGAAAACCCTGCCCTGAAACTCCAGCCCTGAATCCCTGGCCCTGAATCTGCTACCCTGAAACTCATGCACCGAAACAACTGACCTGAAACTGCTCCACAGAAACTGATGAACTTGAAATTCCTGCCGTGAATCTGCTGCCCTGTAACCCCTGCCCTGAAACTGTAGCCCTGAAATTTCTGACCTGAAACCCATGCCCTGAAACTCCTGCCGGAGTCACCTTCCCTGAAACTCCTGCCCTGAATCTCCTGCCTTGAAACTGCTGCCCTGAATCTCCTACCCTGAAACTCATGCCCCGAAACAACTGACCTGAATCTCCCACCCTGAAATCCCTCGCCAGCAACTGACGACCTTGAAACACCTGCCCTTAATATCCTGCCCTGAATCTCCCGCCCTGAAACTACAGCCCTGAATCACCTGGCCTGAAAGAACTGTCCTTATTCTCCTGCCCTGAAACTACTGCCCTGAATCCACTGCACTGAATCTGATGCCCTCAAACTCCTACCCTGAAACTCTTGCACTGAATTTCCTGCCCTGAAATTCCTGCCCTAACACTCCAGCTCTGAATCTCCTGCACTGAACCTAAAGCCCTGAGACTCGTGATACGAAACTGCTATCGTGAGTCTCCTTTCCTGCAACTCCTGCCCTGAATCTACAACCCTGAAACTACTGACCTGAATCTCCTGCCCTGATACTGCTGCTCTGAAACTCGTTTCGCGAAACTCATGCCCTGAAGCTGTGTACCTGAAACTCCTTCGCTGAAACTCATGCCCTGAAACTACTGACATGAAACTCCTGCCCAGAAGCTGATCACCTTGAAACCCCTGCCCTGAATCCTTCTGCCCTAAATCTCCTACCCTGAACTCAGGCCCCGAAATTACTGACCTGAAACTCCTCCACAGAAATTGATGAACTTGAAACTCCTGCCCTGAATCTCTTGCCCTGAAAGAACTGCCCTGAATCTCTTGCCCTGAAAGAGCTGCCCTGAATCAGCTGTCCTGAAACTCGAACTTGAATCTCCTGCCCTGATACGACTGCTCTGTATCTCAAGCACTGAATCTGCTGTCCTCAAACTCCTGCCCTGAAACTCTTGCACTGAATCTCCAGCCCTGAAACACCTGCCGTAAAACTCCTGCCCTGAATCTCCTGCTCTGAAACTCATGCCCTGAGACTCCTGCCGTGAATCTCCTGCCCTGCAACTCCTGCCCTGAAACTATAGCCCTAAAATTCATGCCCTGAAACTACTGAGCTAAAATTCCTGTCAAGATCCTGATGACCTTGAAAATCCTGCCCTGAAACTCCAGCCCTGAATCTCCTACCCTGAAACTCATGCCCTGAAACTACAGACCTGCATCGGTTGCCCCGAAACCGATGACTTTGAAACCCCTGCCCTGAAACTCCAACCCTGAATCTCCGGCTCTGAATATCATACCCTGAATCTCCTTCCCTGAAACTACCGATCTGAAGTTGCTGCCCAGATACTGATGACCTTGAAATCCCTGCCCTGAAACTTCAGCCCTAAATCTCTGGCCCTGAATCTCCTACCCTGAAACTCATGCACCAAAACAGCTGATCTGCAACTCCTCCACAGAAATTGATGAACTTGAAACTCCTGTCGTGAATATGCTGCCCTGCAACTCTTGCCCTGAAACTATAGCCCTGAAATTTCTGACGTGAAACCCATGCCCTGAAACTCCTGACATGATACTCCTGACGTGAGTCACCTTCCCTGAAACTCCTGCCCTGAATCTCCTGCCTTGAAACTACTGACCTGAAATTTGTGCCCAGAAACTGACGACCTTGAAACTCCTGCACTGAATCTCCTGCCCTGAAACTACAGCCCTGAAACTCTTTCCCTGAAACTCATGCCCTGAAGCTACGTACCTGAAACTCATGCCCTGAAGCTACTGACATGAAACTCCTGCCCAGAAGCTGATCACTTTGGAACCCCTGCCCTGAAACTGCAGCTCTGAATCTTCTGCCCTAAATCTCCTACCCTGAACTCATGCCCCGAAACTACAGACCTGAAACTCCTCCACAGAAACTGATGAACTTGAAACTCCTGCCGTGAATCTCATGCCATGAAAGAGCTGCCCTGAGTCACCTGCCCTGAAACTCCTCCTCTGAATCTCCTGCCCTGAAAGTGATGACCTTGAAACTCCAGCCCTAAATCACCTGCCCTGAAACTCCAACTCTGAATCTCCTTCCCTGATACTACTTGCCTGTACCTCAATCACTGAATCTGCTGTCCTCAAACTCTCGCCCGGAAACTCTTGCACTGAATCTCCAGCCCTGAAACACCTGCCGTAACACTCTTGCCGTGAATCTCCTGCCCTGCAACTCCTGCTCTGAAGCTATAGCCCTAAAATTCATGTCCTGAAACTACTGAGCTAAAATACCTGCCAAGAACCTGATGACCTTGAAAACCCTGCACTGAAACTCCAGCCCTGAATCTCCTGCCCTGAATCTTCTATCCTTAAATCATGCCCCGAAACAATTGACCTGAATTCCCGCCCTGAAACTCCTTCCCTGAAACTCATGCCCTGAAACTACAGACCTGCAACTCCTGCCCCGAAACCGATGACCTTGAAACCCCTGCTCTGAAACTCCAACCCTGAATCTCCGGCTCTGAATATCATACCCTGAAACTACTGATCTGAAAATGCTGCCCAGAAACTGATGACCTTGAAACCCCTGCCCTGAAACTCCAGCCCTGAATCTCTGGCCCTGAATCTCCTACCCTGAAACTCATGCACCGAAACTACAGACCTGAAACTCCTACCCAGAAACTGATGACCTTGAAACCCCTGCCCTGAAAGTCCAGCCCTGAATCTCCGGCCCTGAATCTCCTACCCTGAAACTCATGCCCTGAAACTGCTGTCTCGAAACTCCTGCGCAGAAACTGATGACATTGAAACTCTTGCCCTGAATCTCCTACCTGAAACAGGTCCCTGAATCACCTGCCCTGAAAGTCCTACACTGAATTTGCTGCCATGAAACTACAGACCTGAAACTATAATCCCTCAAACTCATGCGCTGAAACTGCCGATCTGAAACTCCTGCCCAGAAACAGACCTTGATACTCCTGCCCTGAAATTACTGCCCTGAATCCACGGCACTGAAACTGATGCCCTGAAACTCCTTCCCTGCAACTCCTGCCCTGAATCTCCTGCCCTGAAACTCATGCCCTGAAACTACTGAACTGAAACTCCTCACCAGAAACTGATGACCTTGAAACCCCTGACCTGAAACAACAGCCCTGAATCCCCTACACTTAAACTCCTGCCCCGAAATTTCTGACCTGAAACCCATACCCTGAAACTCCTGACATGAAGCTCCTGCCGTGAGTCACCTTCCCTGAAACTCCTGGCCTGAATCTCCTGCCTTGAAACTGCTGCCCTCCTCCCCAGAAACTGATGACCTTGAAACACCTGCCCTGAATCTCCTGCCTTGAATCTCCCGCCCTGAAACTACTGCCCTGAATCACCTGGCCTGAAACTCCTGCCCTGTATCTCCTGCCCTGAAATTACTGCCCTGAATCCACTGCACTGAAACTGGTGCTCTCAAACTCCTACTCTGAAACTCTTGCACTGAATCTCCTCCCCTGAAATTCCTGCCCTAACACTCCAGCCCTGAATCTTTTGCACTGAAACTAAAGCCCTGAGGCTCCTGATATGAAACTCCTGTTGTGAGTCTCCTTCCCTGCAACTCCTGCCCTGCTTCTCCTACCCTGAATCTACAGCCCTGAACCTCATGACCTGAAACTACAGATCTTAAATTCCTGCCCAGAACCTGATGATCGTGAAAACCCAGCCCTGAAACTCCAGCCCTGAATCTCCTGCCCTGAAACTCATGCTCCGAAACAGTTGACATAAATCTCCCGCCCTGACACACCTTCCCTAAAACAAATGCCCTGAAACTCCTGCCCAGAAACTGATGACATTGAAACCCGTCCTGAAGCTGCAGCCCTGAATCTTCTGCCCTGAATCTCCTACGCTGAAACTCATGCCCCGAAACTACTGACCTGAAGCTCCTGCCTGAGACTGATGACCTTGAAACTCCAGCCCTAAATCACCTGCCCTGAAACTCCAACTCTGAATCTCCTGCCCTGATACTACTGCCCTGTATCTCAAACACTGAATCGGCTGTCCTCAAACTCCTGCCGTAACACTCCTGCCCTGAAATTATAGCCCTGAAATTCATGGCCTGAAAGTAGTGAGCTAATGTTCCTGCCAAGAACCTGATGACCTTCAAAACCCTGCCCTGAAACTCCAGCTCTGAATCTCCTGCCCTGAATCTCCTACCCTGAAACTCATGCCCCGAAACAATTGACCTGAATTCCCGCCCTGAAACTCCTTTCCTGAAACTCATGCCCTTGAAATTACTGACCTAAAATTCCTGCCCAGAATCCGATGACCTTGAAAATCCTGCCCTGAACCTCCAGCCCTGAATCTCCTGCCCTGAATCTTCTACCCTGAAACTGATGCCCCGAAGCAATTGACCTAAATCTCCTGCCCTGACACGCCTTCCCTGAAACGCACGCCCAGAAACTCCTGCCCAGAACCTGATGACCGTGAAAACCCAGCACTGAAACTCCAGCCCTGAATCCCTGGTAATGAATCCCCTACCCTGAATCTCCTCCCCTGAAACTCATGCCCCGAAACTACTGACCTGAAATCCGTGCCCAGAAACCGACGACCTTGAAACTTCTGCACTGAATCTCCTGCCCTGAAACTACAGCCCTGAAACTCTTTCCCTGAAACTCATGCCCTGAAGCTACGTACCTGAAATTCCTTCCCTGCAACTCATGCCCTGAAACTATTGACATAAAACTCCTGCCCAGAAGCTGATCGCCTTGGAACCCGTGTTCTGAAACTCCAGCCCTGAATCTCAGGCCCTGAAACTACTGAACTGAAACTCCTACCAAGAAACTGATGACCTTGAAACTCCGACCCTGAATTTCTTGCCCTGAAACAACTGTCGAGAATCATCTGCCAAGAAGCTCCTGCCCTAAATCCCCTGACATGAAACTCCAGCCCTGAATGTCTTGCCCTGAATCTCCAAACCTGAAAGTCATGCCCCGAAACAACTGACCTGAATCTTCTGCCCAGAAACTGATGACCTTGAAACACCTGCCCTGAAGTTTCCGCCCTGAAACTACTGCCCTGGATCACCTGCCCTGAAACTCCTGCCCTGTATCTCCTGCCCTGAAACTGCTGCCCTAAATCTCCTACCCTGAACCTCATGCCCTGAAACTACTGACCTTAAATTCCTGCCCAGAATCTGATGACCGTGAAAATCCTGCCCTGAAACTGATGCCCCGAAGCATTGTCCTAAATCTCCCGCCCTGACACGCCTTCCCTAGAAATGCACGCCCAGAAACTACTGACCTGAAACTCCTGCCCAGGAACTGATGACCTTGAAACTCCTGCCCTGAAACTCCAGCTCTGAATCTCTGGGAATGAATTCCCTACCCTGAATCTCCTCCCCTGAAACTCATGCCCCGAAACTACTGACCTGAAATTCGTGCCCAGAAACTGACGACCTTGAAACTCCTGCACTGAATCTCCTGCCCTGAAACTCTTTCCCTGAAACTCATGCCCTGAAACTACTGACATGAAGCTCCTGCCCAGAAGCCGATGACCTTGGAACCCCTGCTCTGTAACTCCAGCCTTGAATCTACTGCCCTGAATCTCCCACCCTAAAACTCATTTCCCGAAAAGAGTTCCTGCCCTAACACCCCTTCCCTGAATCACCTGCACTGAAACTCATGCCCTGAAACTCCTGACTGGAACCTCCTGCCGTGAATCTACTTCCCGGAAACGCCAGCCCTTAATGTCATGCCCTGAAACTACTTTCTGGAGACTCCTTCCCTGAATGTCCTGCCCTGAAACACATGCCTTGAAACTCCTGCCACGAAACCCCTGCCGTGAATCTCCTTTCCTAAAACTCCTGCCCTGAAACTGGTGCCCTGAATCTGCTGCCCTGAAACTCCTGCCCTGAATCTCCTACCATGATTTTCCTTCCCTGAATCTCCTTCCCTGAAACTCATGCCCTGAAACTCCTGCAAAGAAATTCCAGCCCTGAAGTCCTGCCTTTAATCTCCTGCCCTGAAACTCCTACATTGAATCTCCTGCCCTGAAACTACAGCCCTGAATCGCATGCCGTGAAACTCCTGCCCTGAAAATCGAGCTCTGAATATCGTGCCCTGAATCTCCTGCCCTGATAGTACTGCCCTGAAACTCCTTCCCTGAAACTAATGCCCTGAAACTACTGACCTGAAACTCCTGCCCAGAAACTGATGACCTTGAAACCCCTGCCCTGAAACTCCAGCCCTGAATCTCCGGCCCTGAATCTCCTACCCTGAAATGCATGCCCTGAAACTACTGACCTGAACCTCATGCCCAGAAACAGACGACCTTGAAACTCCTGCCCTGAAACACATGAGTTGAACTCCTACCACGAATCCCGTGCCGTGAATCTCCTTCCCTGAAACTCCTGCCCTGAATCAACAGCCCTGATAGCACGGCCCTGAAGGGCCTTCCCTGAAACTCCTGCCCTGAGACTACTGACCTCAAACCCTTGCCAGGAATCTGATGACCTTGAAACTTCTGCCCTGAAACTCCAGCCCTGAATCTTCTGCCCTGAATCTCCGACCCTGAAACTCACGCCCTGAAACCACTGCCCTGAAACTCCAGCCCTGAATCTCCTGCCCTGAAACACATGACTTGAATCCCCTGCCGTGAATCTCCTTCCCTGGAACTCCTGCTCTGAATCAACAGCCCTGATAGCACGGCCTGAAAGGCCTTCCCTGAAACTCCTGCTCTGAAACTCCAGCACTGAATCTCCTGCCCTGAATCTCCGACACTGAAACCCATGCCCTGAAACCGCTGACCTGAAACTCCTGCCCTGAATCACCTGCCCTGAAACTACTGCTCTGAATCTCCAGCTCTGAATCCCCGACCCTGAATCTTCGACCCTGAATCTCCGACTCTGAAGCTGATGCCCCTAAACTACTGACCTGACACTCCTGCCCTGAAACTACTGACCTCAAACTCCTGCCCCAAAACCGATGACCTTGAAACTCCTGCCCTGAAACAGCTGCCCCTGAATCAGCTGCACTGAAACGCTTGCTCTGAACCTCCTGCCCTGAAACTCCTTCCCTGAAACTCATGCCCTGAAACTGATGACCTTGAAACTCCTGCCCTGAATCTCCTGCCCTCAAACCACTGGCCTGAATCACCTGCCGTGAAACTCCTGCCCTGAATCTCCTTCCCTGAAACTACAGCCCTGAAACTCACGCCCTGAATCTACTATCCTGAAACTCCTGGCCAGAAACTGATAACCTTGAAAACCCTGTCCTGAAATTCCAGCCCTGAATCTCCGGCCCTGAATCTCCTATCCTGAAACTGCTGCTCTGTATCTCCTGCACTGAGTCTGCTGCCCTCAAACTCTTGCCCTGAAACTCTTGCACTGAATCTCCTCCCCAGAAACTCCTGCCCTGACACCCCCGCGCTGAATTACCTGCACTGAAATTCATGCCCTGAAACTCCTGACATGAAATTCCAGCCGTCAATCTCCTGCCCTGGATCTCCCACCCTGAAACTCATTCCCCAAAATTACTGACCTGAAACGCCTGGCCAGAAACTGATGACCTTGAAAGCCCTGCCCTGAATCTCTGGCCCTGAGTCTCCTACACTGAAACTCATGCCCCGAAACTACTGACCTGAAACTCCTGCTCAGAAACTGATGACTCTGAAACTCCTGCCCTGAATCTCTTGCCCTGAAACAGCTTCCCTGAATCACCTGCCCTGAGTCTGCTGCCCTCAAACTCCTGCCCTGAAACTCTTGCACTGAATCTCCTCCCCTGAAACCCCTGCCATAACATCCCTGCCCTGAATCATCTGCACTGAAACTCATGCCCTGAAACTCCTGACATGAAACACCTGCTCTGAATCACCTGACCTGAAACTCCAGCTCTGAATTCCTGCCCTGATACTACTGCCCCGAATCTCCAGCACTGAAACACATGCCTTGAAACTCCTGCCAGGAAAACCCTTCCGTGAATCTCCTTCCCTGAAACTCCTGCCCTGAATCAACTGCCGTGAAACTGGTGCCCTGAAACTCCTGCCCTGAACCTCCAGCCATGATTCTCCTACCCTCTCATGCCCAGAAACTCTGGACCTGAAACTCGTGTCCTGAATCTCCTTCCCTGAAACTCATGCCCTGAAACTCCTGCAAAGAAATTCCAGCCCTGAATGCCCTGCCTTTAATCTCCTGCCCTGAAACTCCTACATTGAATCTCCAGCCCTGAATCGCATGCCGTGAAACTCCTGCCCTGAAACTCGAGCTCTGAATACCCTGCCCTGAATCTCCTGCCCTGATAGTACTGCTCTGATACTCCTTCCCTGAAACTCATGCCTTGAAAGCCCTGCCCTGAAATTCATTCCCCGAAACTACTAATCTGAAACTCCTGCCCAGAAACTGATGACCTTGAAACTCCTGCCCTGAAACTACTGGCCTGAATCACCTGCCGTGAAACTCCTGCCTTGAATCTCCTGCCCTGAAACTACAGCCCTGAAACTCATGCCCTGAAACTACTGACCTGAAACTCCTGCCCAGAAACTGATGACTCTGAAACTCCTGCCCTGAATCACCTGCCCTGAAACTCCTGCTCTGAATCTCCTGCCCTTATACTACTGCCCTGAATCTCCTGCACTGAGTCTGCTGCCCTCAAACTCCTGCCCTGAAACTCTTGCACTGAATCTCCTCCCCTGAAACCCTTGTCATAACATCCCTGCCCTGAATCACCTGCACTGAAAATCATGCCCTGAAACTCCTGACATGAAACACCTGCTCTGAATCACCTGACCTGAAACTCCAGCTCTGAATTCCTGCCCTGATACTACTGCCCTGAATCTCCAGCACTGAAACACATGCCTTGAAACTCCTGCCAGGAAAACCCTTCCGTGAATCTCCTTCCCTGAAACTCCTGCCTGAATCAACTGCCGTGAAACTGGTGCCCTGAAACTCCTGCCCTGAACCTCCAGCCATGATTCTCCTACCCTGAATCTCATGCCCAGACACTCCGGATCTGAAACTCGTGCCCTGAATCTCCTTCCCGGAAGCCCATGCCCTGAAACTCCTGCAAAGAAATTCCAGCCCTGAATGCCCTGCCTTTAATCTCCTGCCCTGAAACTCCTACATTGAATCTCCGGCCCTGAAACTACAGCCCTGAAACTCGAGCTCTGAATATCCTGATCTGATAGTACTGCTCTGATATTCCTTCCCTGAAACTCATGCCTTGAAACCCCTGCCCTGAAACTCCAGCCCTGAATCTCCTGCCCTGAATCTCGTATGCGGAAACTCATGCTCCGAAACAGTTGACATAAATCTCCCGCCCTGACACACCTTCCCTAAAACAAATGCCCTGAAACTCCTGCCCAGAAACTGATGACATTGAAACCCGTCCTGAAGCTGCAGCCCTGAATCTTCTGCCCTGAATCTCCTACGCTGAAACTCATGCCCCGAAACTACTGACCTGAAGCTCCTGCCTGAGACTGATGACCTTGAAACTCCAGCCCTAAATCACCTGCCCTGAAACTCCAACTCTGAATCTCCTGCCCTGATACTACTGCCCTGTATCTCAAACACTGAATCGGCTGTCCTCAAACTCCTGCCGTAACACTCCTGCCCTGAAATTATAGCCCTGAAATTCATGGCCTGAAAGTAGTGAGCTAATGTTCCTGCCAAGAACCTGATGACCTTCAAAACCCTGCCCTGAAACTCCAGCTCTGAATCTCCTGCCCTGAATCTCCTACCCTGAAACTCATGCCCCGAAACAATTGACCTGAATTCCCGCCCTGAAACTCCTTTCCTGAAACTCATGCCCTTGAAATTACTGACCTAAAATTCCTGCCCAGAATCCGATGACCTTGAAAATCCTGCCCTGAACCTCCAGCCCTGAATCTCCTGCCCTGAATCTTCTACCCTGAAACTGATGCCCCGAAGCAATTGACCTAAATCTCCTGCCCTGACACGCCTTCCCTGAAACGCACGCCCAGAAACTCCTGCCCAGAACCTGATGACCGTGAAAACCCAGCACTGAAACTCCAGCCCTGAATCCCTGGTAATGAATCCCCTACCCTGAATCTCCTCCCCTGAAACTCATGCCCCGAAACTACTGACCTGAAATCCGTGCCCAGAAACCGACGACCTTGAAACTTCTGCACTGAATCTCCTGCCCTGAAACTACAACCCTGAAACTCTTTCCCTGAAACTCATGCCCTGAAGCTACGTACCTGAAATTCCTTCCCTGCAACTCATGCCCTGAAACTATTGACATAAAACTCCTGCCCAGAAGCTGATCGCCTTGGAACCCGTGTTCTGAAACTCCAGCCCTGAATCTCAGGCCCTGAAACTACTGAACTGAAACTCCTACCAAGAAACTGATGACCTTGAAACTCCGACCCTGAATTTCTTGCCCTGAAACAACTGTCGAGAATCATCTGCCAAGAAGCTCCTGCCCTAAATCCCCTGACATGAAACTCCAGCCCTGAATGTCTTGCCCTGAATCTCCAAACCTGAAAGTCATGCCCCGAAACAACTGACCTGAATCTTCTGCCCAGAAACTGATGACCTTGAAACACCTGCCCTGAAGTTTCCGCCCTGAAACTACTGCCCTGGATCACCTGCCCTGAAACTCCTGCCCTGTATCTCCTGCCCTGAAACTGCTGCCCTAAATCTCCTACCCTGAACCTCATGCCCTGAAACTACTGACCTTAAATTCCTGCCCAGAATCTGATGACCGTGAAAATCCTGCCCTGAAACTGATGCCCCGAAGCATTGTCCTAAATCTCCCGCCCTGACACGCCTTCCCTAGAAATGCACGCCCAGAAACTACTGACCTGAAACTCCTGCCCAGGAACTGATGACCTTGAAACTCCTGCCCTGAAACTCCAGCTCTGAATCTCTGGGAATGAATTCCCTACCCTGAATCTCCTCCCCTGAAACTCATGCCCCGAAACTACTGACCTGAAATTCGTGCCCAGAAACTGACGACCTTGAAACTCCTGCACTGAATCTCCTGCCCTGAAACTCTTTCCCTGAAACTCATGC
>NW_027275071.1:0-69623 GCF_030028105.1 Mobula birostris
CGCTCGGGCTGACCCGTACTCAGCGATACGCTGGGCTAACCTGTACTCAGTGATAAGCTCGGGGTTGGCCCGTACTCAGCAATGCGCTCGGGCTGACCCGTATTCAGCGATACGCTCGGGCTGACCCGTACTCAGTGATACGCTCAGATTGTCCCCGTACTCAGCGATACGGTCGCTCTGACCCGTACTCAGCGATACGCTCGGGGTTGGCCCGTACTCAGCGATACACTCGGGGTTGGCCCGTACTCAGCGATACACTTGTGTTGACCCATACTCAGCGATACGCTCCGGCTGGCCCGTACTCAGTGATACGCTCGGGCTGACCCGTACTCAGCGGTACGCTCGGGTTGGCCTGTTCTCAGCGACACGCTCGGGGTTGGCCCGTACTCAGCGATACGCTTGTGTTGACCCGTAATCAGCGATACGCTCTGGTTGGCCCGTATAAATCGATACGCTCGGGGTTGACCCGTACTCAGTGATACCTTCGGGCTGACCCGTACTCAGTGATACGCTCGGGGTTGACCGTACTCAGTGATACCTTCGGGCTGACCCGTACTCAGTGATACGCTCGGGGTTGACCCGTTCTCAGCAACACGCTCGGGCTGACCCGTACTCAGCGATACTCTCAGATTGTCCCGTACTCAGCGATATGCACAGTCTGACCCGTACTCAACGATACGCTCGGGCTGGCCCGTACTCAGCAATACACTCATGACTGACACATACTCAGCGATACGCATGGACTGACCTGTACTCAGTGATACGCTCGGGCTGACACGTCCTCAGCGATACGCTCGGGTTGACCCAACAAATTGATACGCTCGGGCTGGCCCGCACTCAGCGATACGCTCAGGCTGACCCGTACTCAGCAATACGCTCGGATTGGCCCGTACTCAGCGATACGCTCGGGCTGACCCGTACTCAGCGATACGCTCAGGGTTGGCCCGTTCTCAGCGACACGCTCGGGCTGACCCATACTCAGCGATACGCTCGGGGTTCTCCCGTAATCAGCGATACGCTCGGACTGACACGTGCTCAGCGATACTCTCGGGCTGTCCCGTACACAGCGATACACTCGGGTTGGACCGTACTCAGCGATACGCTCTGGTTGGCCCGTATAAATCGATACGCTCGGGTTGACCCATACTCAGTGATATGCTGGGGCTGGCCCGTACTCAGCGATACCTTCGGGCTGACCCGTACTCAGTGATATGCTCGGGGTTGACCCGTACTCAGTGATACCTTCGGGCTGACCCGTACTCAGTGATACGCTCGGGGTTGACCCGTTCTCAGCAACACGCTCGGGCTGACCCGTACTCAGCGATACGCTCGGGCTGGCCGTACTCAGCAATACACTCACGACTGACACATACTCAGCGATACGCATGGACTGACCCGTACTCAGCGATACGCTCAAGGTTGTCCCGTACTCAGTGATATGCTGGGGCTGGCCCGTACTCAGCGATACGCTCGGGGTTGGCCCGTACTCAGTCATACCCTCGGGTTGACCCCAACAAATTGATACGCTCGGGCTGGGCCCGCACTCAGCGATACGTTCGGGCTGACCCGTACTCAGTGATACGCTCGCGGCTGGTCCGTAATCAGCAATACGCTCGGGATGGCCCGTACTCAGCGATACGCTCGTGATTGTCTCGTACTCAGCGATACGCTCTGGCTGGCCCGTACTCAGCGATACGCTCGGGCTGACCTGTACTCAGTGATACGCTCGGGCTGATCCGTACTCAGCGATTCGCTCGGGGTTGGCCCCTACTCAGCGATACGCTCGGGCTGACCCGTACTCAGCGATACGCTGGGGGTTGGCCCGTACTCAGTGATACGCTCGGGCTGACTCGTACTCAGCGATACGCTCCGGCTGGCCCATACTCAGTGATACGCTCGGGCTGACCCGTGCTCAGTGATACGCTCGGGCTGACCCGTACTCAGCGATATGCTCGGGGTTGTCCCGTACTCAGCGATACGCTCGGGCTGACCCGTACTCAGCGATACGCTCGGGGTTGTCCAGTACTCAGCGATACGCTCGGGCTGACCCGTACTCAGCGATACGCTCGGGGTTGTCCAGTACTCAGCGATACGCTCGGGCTGACCCGTACTCAGCGATACGTTGGGGTTGGCCCGTACTCAGTGATACGCTCGGGCTGACTCGTACTCAGCGATACGCTCCGTCTGGCCATACTCAGTGATACGCTCGGGCTGACCCGTGCTCAGTGATATGCTCGGGCTGACCCGTAACTCAGCGATATGCTCGGGGTTGTCCCGTACTCAGCGATACGCTTGGGCTGACCCGTACTCAGCGATACGCTCGGGGGTTGTCCAGTACTCAGCGATACGCTCGGGCTAACCCGTACTCAGCGATACGCTCGGGGTTGTCCAGTACTCAGCGATACGCTCGGGCTGATCCGTACTCAGCGATACGCTCGGGCTGACCCGTACTCAGCGATACGCTCGGGCTGGCCCGTACTGAGCAATACGCTCGGGCTGACGCGTAATCAGCGATACGCTCGTGATTGTCCCGTAATCAGCGATACGCTCGGGCTGCCCCGTACTCAGCGATACGCTCAAGGTTGTCCCGTACTTAGTGATATGCTGGGGCTGGCCCATACTCAGCGATACGCTCGGGGTTGGCCCGTACTCAGTGATACCCTCGGGTTGACCCCAACAAATTGATACGCTCGGGCTGGCCCGCACTCAGCGATACGTTCGGGCTGATCCGTACTCAGTGATACGCTCGCGGCTGGTCCGTAATCAGCAATACGCTCGGGTTGGCCCGTACTCAGCGATACGCTTGTGATTGTCTCGTACTCAGCGATATGCTCGGGCTGGCTCGTACTCAGCAATACGCTCGGGTTTGTCCCGTATTCAGCGATACGCTGGGGTTGGCCCGTACTCAGCGATACATTCACAGCTGACCCATACTCAGCAATTCGCTCGGACCCGTACTCAGTTATACGCTCGGGCTGACCCGTACTCAGCGACACGCTCGGGGTTGGCCCGTACTCAGCGATACGCTTGTGTTGACCCGTAATCAGCGATACGCTCTGGTTGGCCCGTATAAATCGATACGCTCGGGGTTGACCCGTACTCAGTGATACCTTCGGGCTGACCCGTACTCAGTGATACGCTCGGGGTTGACCCGTTCTCAGAGATACGCTCGGCGTTGTCCCATACTCAGCGATACGGTCGGGGTTGGCCCGTACTCAGCGATATGCTCAGGCTGACCCGTACTCAACGATACGCTCAAGGTTGGCCCGTTCTCAGCGACACGCTCGGGCTGACCCGTACTCAGCGATACTCTCAGATTGTCCCGTACTCAGCGATATGCTCAGGCTGACCCGTACTCAACGATACGCTCAGGGTTGGCCCGTTCTCAGCGACACGCTCGGGCTGACCCGTACTCAGCAATACGCACGGACTGACCTGTACTCAGTGATACGCTCGGGCTGACACGTCCTCAGCGATACGCTCGGGTTGACCCAACAAATTGATACGCTCGGGCTGGCCCGCACTCAGCGATACGCTCAGGCTGACCCGTACTCAGCAATACGCTCGGATTGGCCCGTACTCAGCGATACGCTCGGGCTGGCCCGTACTCAGCGATACGCTCAGGGTTGGCCCGTTCTCAGCGATACTCTCAGATTGTCCCGTACTCAGCGATATGCACAGTCTGACCCGTACTCAACGATACGCTCAGGGTTGGCCCATTCTCAGCGACACGCTCGGGCTGACCCGTACTCAGCGATACGCTCGGGCTGGCCCGTACTCAGCAATACACTCACGACTGACACATACTCAGCGATACGCATGGACTGACCTGTACTCAGTGATACGCTCGGGCTGACACGTCCTCAGCGATACGCTCGGGTTGACCCAACAAATTGATACGCTCGGGCTGGCCCGCACTCAGCGATACGCTCAGGCTGACCCGTACTCAGCAATACGCTCGGATTGGCCCGTACTCAGCGATACGCTCGGGCTGACCCGTACTCAGCGATACGCTCAGGGTTGGCCCGTTCTCAGCGACACGCTCGGGCTGACCCATACTCAGCGATACGCTCGGGGTTCTCCCGTAATCAGCGATACGCTCGGGCTGACACGTGCTCAGCGATACTCTCGGGCTGTCCCGTACACAGCGATACACTCGGGTTGGACCGTACTCAGCGATACGCTCTGGTTGGCCCGTATAAATCGATACGCTCGGGGTTGACCCATACTCAGTGATATGCTGGGGCTGGCCCGTACTCAGCGATACCTTCGGGCTGACCCGTACTCAGTGATATGCTCGGGGTTGACCCGTTCTCAGAGATACGCTCGGCGTTGTCCCATACTCAGCAACACGCTCGGGGTTGGCCCGTACTCAGCGATACGCTCGGGCTGACCCGTACTCAGCGATACGCTCGGCTTGGCCCGTACTCAGCGATACACTCACGGCTGACCCATACTCAGCGATACGCACGGACTGACCTGTACTCAGTGATATGCTTGGGCTGACACGTACTCAGCGATACGTTGGGGTTGACTCCATCAAATTGATACGCTCGGGCTGGCCCGTACTCAGCGATACGCTCGGGCTGACCCGTACTCAGTGATATGCTCGGAGTTGACCCGCACTCAGTGATACGCTCGCGGCTGGCCCATAATCAGCAATACGCTCGGGCTGGCCTGTAATCAGCGATACGCTCGAGCTGGCCCGTAATCAGCGATACGCTCGAGCTGGCCCGTAATCAGCGATACGCTCGGGCTGACCCGTACTCAGCGATACGCTCGGGTTGGCCCGTACTCAGCGATACGCTCTGGCTGAACCGTACTCAGCGATACACTCGGGGTTGGACCGTATGCAGCAATACGCTCGGGCTGGCCCCTACTCAGCGATACGCTCGGGCTCGCCCATACTCAGCGATACGCTCGGGCTGACCCGTACTCAGTGATATGCTCGGAGTTGACCCGCACTCAGTGATACGCTCGCGGCTGGCCCGTAATCAGCAACACACTCGGGGTTGGCCCGTAATCAGCGATACGCTCGAGCTGGCCCGTAATCAGCGATACGCTCGGGCTGACCCGTACTCAGCGATACGCTCAGGTTGGCCCGTAATCAGTGATACGCTCGGGCTGACCCGTACTCAGCGATACGCTCGGGTTGGCCCGTACTCAGCGATACGCTCTGGCTGACCCGTACTCAGCGATACACTCAGGCTGGCCCTTACTCAGCGATACGCTCGGGGTTCTCCCGTAATCAGCGATACGCTCGGGCTGACCCGTACTCAGAGATACGCTCGACGCTGTCCCATACTCAGCGATTCGCTCTCGGTTGGACCGTACTCAGCGATACGTTCGGTCTGACCCATACTCAGCGATACGCTCGGGGTTGGCCCGTACGCAGCGATACACTCAAGGCTGACCCGTACTCAGCAATACGCTCGGACCGACCTGTACTCAGTGATACGCTCGGGCTGACACGTCCTCAGCGATACGCTCGGGTTGACCCCAACAAATTGATACGCTCGGGCTGGTCCGCACTCAGCGATACGCTCGGATTGGCCCGTACTCAGCGATACGCTCGGGCTGACCCGTACTCAGCGATACGCTCAGGGTTGGCCCGTTCTCAGCAACACGTTCGGGGTTGGCTCGTACTCAGCGATACGCTCGGGGTTGGCCAGTACTCAGCGATACGCTCGGGCTGACCCATACTCAGCAATACGCTCGGGGTTCTCCCGTAATCAGCGATACGCTCGGGCTGACCCGTACTCAGAGATACGCTCGACGCTGTCCCATACTCAGCGATTCGCTCGGGGTTGGACCGTACTCAGCGATACGTTCGGTCTGACCCATACTCAGCGATACGCTCGGGGTTGGCCCGTACGCAGCGATACACTCAAGGCTGACCCGTACTCAGCAATACGCTCGGACCGACCTGTACTCAATGATACGCTCGGGCTGACACGTCCTCAGCGATACGCTCGGGTTGACCCCAACAAATTGATACGCTCGGGCTGGTCCGCACTCAGCGATACGCTCGGATTGGCCCGTACTCAGCGATACGCTCGGGCTGACCCGTACTCAGCGATACGCTCAGGGTTGGCCCGTTCTCAGCAACACGTTCGGGGTTGGCTCGTACTCAGCGATACGCTCGGGGTTGGCCAGTACTCAGCGATACGCTCGGGCTGACCCATACTCAGCAATACGCTCGGTGTTCTCCCGTAATCAGCGATACGCTCGGGCTGACCCGTACTCAGAGATACGCTCGACGCTGTCCCATACTCAGCGATTCGCTCGGGGTTGGACCGTACTCAGCGATACGTTCGGTCTGACCCATACTCAGCGATACGCTCGGGGTTGGCCCATACGCAGCGATACACTCAAGGCTGACCCGTACTCAGCAATACGCTCGGACCGACCTGTACTCAGTGATACGCTCGGGCTGACACCTACTCAGCGATATGCTCGGGTTGACCCCAACAAATTGATACGCTCCGGCTGGCCCGCACTCAGCGATACGCTCGGGCTGACCCGTACTCAGTGATATGCTCGGAGTTGACCCGCACTCAGTGATACACTCGGGCTGGCCCGTAATCAGCGATACACTCGGGGTTGGCCCGTACTCAGCGATCCGCTTGGGCTGGCCCGTAATCAGCGATATGCTCGTGGTTGTCCCGTACTCAGCGATACGCTCGGGGTTGGACCGTACTCAATCTGGGTTGGCCCATACTCAGCGATACGCTCGAGCTGGCCCGTAATCAGTGATACGCTCGGGCTGACCCGTACTCAGCGATACGCTCGGGTTGGCCCGTACTCAGCGATACGCTCGGGGTTGGACCGTATGCAGCGATACGCTCGGGCTGGCCCCTACTCAGCGATACGCTCGGGCTCGCCCATACTCAGCGATACGCTCGGGGTCGTCCCGTACTCAGTGATACGCTCAGGCTGACCCGTACTCAGCGATACGCTCGGGGTTGGCCCGTACTCAGCGATACCCTCGGGTTGACCCCAACAAATTGATATGCTCGGGCTGGCCCGCACTCAGCGATACGCTTGGGCTGACCCGTACTCAGTGATACGCTCGAGGTTGACCCGTACTCAGCGATACACACGGGGTTGGCCCGTATTCAGCGATACGCTCGGGGCTGACTCGTATTCAGCGATACCCTCAGGGTTGACCCGTACTCAGCGAATCGCTCGGGCTGACCGGTACTCAGCGATACGCTCGGTGTTGTCCCATACTCAGCGATTCGCTCTCTCTGACCCGTACTCAGCGATACACTCAGGCTGGCCCGTACTCAGCGATACGCTCGGGCTGACCCGTACTCAGCGATACGCTGGGCTAACCTGTACTCAGTGATAAGCTCGGGGTTGGCCCGTACTCAGCAATGCGCTCGGGCTGACCCGTATTCAGCGATACGCTCGGGCTGACCCGTACTCAGTGATACGCTCAGATTGTCCCGTACTCAGCGATACGGTCGCTCTGACCCGTACTCAGCGATACGCTCGGGGTTGGCCCGTACTCAGCGATACACTCGGGGTTGGCCCGTACTCAGCGATACACTTGTGTTGACCCATACTCAGCGATACGCTCCGGCTGGCCCGTACTCAGTGATACGCTCGGGCTGACCCGTACTCAGCGGTACGCTCGGGTTGGCCTGTTCTCAGCGACACGCTCGGGGTTGGCCCGTACTCAGCGATACGCTTGTGTTGACCCGTAATCAGCGATACGCTCTGGTTGGCCCGTATAAATCGATACGCTCGGGGTTGACCCGTACTCAGTGATACCTTCGGGCTGACCCGTACTCAGTGATACGCTCGGGGTTGACCCGTACTCAGTGATACCTTCGGGCTGACCCGTACTCAGTGATACGCTCGGGGTTGACCCGTTCTCAGCAACACGCTCGGGCTGACCCGTACTCAGCGATACTCTCAGATTGTCCCGTACTCAGCGATATGCACAGTCTGACCCGTACTCAACGATACGCTCGGGCTGGCCCGTACTCAGCAATACACTCATGACTGACACATACTCAGCGATACGCATGGACTGACCTGTACTCAGTGATACGCTCGGGCTGACACGTCCTCAGCGATACGCTCGGGTTGACCCAACAAATTGATACGCTCGGGCTGGCCCGCACTCAGCGATACGCTCAGGCTGACCCGTACTCAGCAATACGCTCGGATTGGCCCGTACTCAGCGATACGCTCGGGCTGACCCGTACTCAGCGATACGCTCAGGGTTGGCCCGTTCTCAGCGACACGCTCGGGCTGACCCATACTCAGCGATACGCTCGGGGTTCTCCCGTAATCAGCGATACGCTCGGACTGACACGTGCTCAGCGATACTCTCGGGCTGTCCCGTACACAGCGATACACTCGGGTTGGACCGTACTCAGCGATACGCTCTGGTTGGCCCGTATAAATCGATACGCTCGGGGTTGACCCATACTCAGTGATATGCTGGGGCTGGCCCGTACTCAGCGATACCTTCGGGCTGACCCGTACTCAGTGATATGCTCGGGGTTGACCCGTACTCAGTGATACCTTCGGGCTGACCCGTACTCAGTGATACGCTCGGGGTTGACCCGTTCTCAGCAACACGCTCGGGCTGACCCGTACTCAGCGATACGCTCGGGCTGGCCGTACTCAGCAATACACTCACGACTGACACATACTCAGCGATACGCATGGACTGACCCGTACTCAGCGATACGCTCAAGGTTGTCCCGTACTCAGTGATATGCTGGGGCTGGCCCGTACTCAGCGATACGCTCGGGGTTGGCCCGTACTCAGTCATACCCTCGGGTTGACCCCAACAAATTGATACGCTCGGGCTGGCCCGCACTCAGCGATACGTTCGGGCTGACCCGTACTCAGTGATACGCTCGCGGCTGGTCCGTAATCAGCAATACGCTCGGGATGGCCCGTACTCAGCGATACGCTCGTGATTGTCTCGTACTCAGCGATACGCTCTGGCTGGCCCGTACTCAGCGATACGCTCGGGCTGACCTGTACTCAGTGATACGCTCGGGCTGATCCGTACTCAGCGATTCGCTCGGGGTTGGCCCCTACTCAGCGATACGCTCGGGCTGACCCGTACTCAGCGATACGCTGGGGTTGGCCCGTACTCAGTGATACGCTCGGGCTGACTCGTACTCAGCGATACGCTCCGGCTGGCCCATACTCAGTGATACGCTCGGGCTGACCCGTGCTCAGTGATACGCTCGGGCTGACCCGTACTCAGCGATATGCTCGGGGTTGTCCCGTACTCAGCGATACGCTCGGGCTGACCCGTACTCAGCGATACGCTCGGGGTTGTCCAGTACTCAGCGATACGCTCGGGCTGACCCGTACTCAGCGATACGCTCGGGGTTGTCCAGTACTCAGCGATACGCTCGGGCTGACCCGTACTCAGCGATACATTGGGGTTGGCCCGTACTCAGTGATACGCTCGGGCTGACTCGTACTCAGCGATACGCTCCGTCTGGCCCATACTCAGTGATACGCTCGGGCTGACCCGTGCTCAGTGATATGCTCGGGCTGACCCGTACTCAGCGATATGCTCGGGGTTGTCCCGTACTCAGCGATACGCTTGGGCTGACCCGTACTCAGCGATACGCTCGGGGTTGTCCAGTACTCAGCGATACGCTCGGGCTAACCCGTACTCAGCGATACGCTCGGGGTTGTCCAGTACTCAGCGATACGCTCGGGCTGATCCGTACTCAGCGATACGCTCGGGCTGACCCGTACTCAGCGATACGCTCGGGCTGGCCCGTACTGAGCAATACGCTCGGGCTGACGCGTAATCAGCGATACGCTCGTGATTGTCCCGTAATCAGCGATACGCTCGGGCTGCCCCGTACTCAGCGATACGCTCAAGGTTGTCCCGTACTTAGTGATATGCTGGGGCTGGCCCATACTCAGCGATACGCTCGGGGTTGGCCCGTACTCAGTGATACCCTCGGGTTGACCCCAACAAATTGATACGCTCGGGCTGGCCCGCACTCAGCGATACGTTCGGGCTGATCCGTACTCAGTGATACGCTCGCGGCTGGTCCGTAATCAGCAATACGCTCGGGATGGCCCGTACTCAGCGATACGCTCGTGATTGTCTCGTACTCAGCGATACGCTCTGGCTGGCCCGTACTCAGCGATACGCTCGGGCTGACCTGTACTCAGTGATACGCTCGGGCTGATCCGTACTCAGCGATTCGCTCGGGGTTGGCCCCTACTCAGCGATACGCTCGGGCTGACCCGTACTCAGCGATACGCTGGGGTTGGCCCGTACTCAGTGATACGCTCGGGCTGACTCGTACTCAGCGATACGCTCCGGCTGGCCCATACTCAGTGATACGCTCGGGCTGACCCGTGCTCAGTGATACGCTCGGGCTGACCCGTACTCAGCGATATGCTCGGGGTTGTCCCGTACTCAGCGATACGCTCGGGCTGACCCGTACTCAGCGATACGCTCGGGGTTGTCCAGTACTCAGCGATACGCTCGGGCTGACCCGTACTCAGCGATACGCTCGGGGTTGTCCAGTACTCAGCGATACGCTCGGGCTGACCCGTACTCAGCGATACGTTGGGGTTGGCCCGTACTCAGTGATACGCTCGGGCTGACTCGTACTCAGCGATACGCTCCGTCTGGCCCATACTCAGTGATACGCTCGGGCTGACCCGTGCTCAGTGATATGCTCGGGCTGACCCGTACTCAGCGATATGCTCGGGGTTGTCCCGTACTCAGCGATACGCTTGGGCTGACCCGTACTCAGCGATACGCTCGGGGTTGTCCAGTACTCAGCGATACGCTCGGGCTAACCCGTACTCAGCGATACGCTCGGGGTTGTCCAGTACTCAGCGATACGCTCGGGCTGATCCGTACTCAGCGATACGCTCGGGCTGACCCGTACTCAGCGATACGCTCGGGCTGGCCCGTACTGAGCAATACGCTCGGGCTGACGCGTAATCAGCGATACGCTCGTGATTGTCCCGTAATCAGCGATACGCTCGGGCTGCCCCGTACTCAGCGATACGCTCAAGGTTGTCCCGTACTTAGTGATATGCTGGGGCTGGCCCATACTCAGCGATACGCTCGGGGTTGGCCCGTACTCAGTGATACCCTCGGGTTGACCCCAACAAATTGATACGCTCGGGCTGGCCCGCACTCAGCGATACGTTCGGGCTGATCCGTACTCAGTGATACGCTCGCGGCTGGTCCGTAATCAGCAATACGCTCGGGTTGGCCCGTACTCAGCGATACGCTTGTGATTGTCTCGTACTCAGCGATATGCTCGGGCTGGCTCGTACTCAGCAATACGCTCGGGTTTGTCCCGTATTCAGCGATACGCTGGGGTTGGCCCGTACTCAGCGATACATTCACAGCTGACCCATACTCAGCAATTCGCTCGGACCCGTACTCAGTTATACGCTCGGGCTGACCCGTACTCAGCGACACGCTCGGGGTTGGCCCGTACTCAGCGATACGCTTGTGTTGACCCGTAATCAGCGATACGCTCTGGTTGGCCCGTATAAATCGATACGCTCGGGGTTGACCCGTACTCAGTGATACCTTCGGGCTGACCCGTACTCAGTGATACGCTCGGGGTTGACCCGTTCTCAGAGATACGCTCGGCGTTGTCCCATACTCAGCGATACGGTCGGGGTTGGCCCGTACTCAGCGATATGCTCAGGCTGACCCGTACTCAACGATACGCTCAAGGTTGGCCCGTTCTCAGCGACACGCTCGGGCTGACCCGTACTCAGCGATACTCTCAGATTGTCCCGTACTCAGCGATATGCTCAGGCTGACCCGTACTCAACGATACGCTCAGGGTTGGCCCGTTCTCAGCGACACGCTCGGGCTGACCCGTACTCAGCAATACGCACGGACTGACCTGTACTCAGTGATACGCTCGGGCTGACACGTCCTCAGCGATACGCTCGGGTTGACCCAACAAATTGATACGCTCGGGCTGGCCCGCACTCAGCGATACGCTCAGGCTGACCCGTACTCAGCAATACGCTCGGATTGGCCCGTACTCAGCGATACGCTCGGGCTGGCCCGTACTCAGCGATACGCTCAGGGTTGGCCCGTTCTCAGCGATACTCTCAGATTGTCCCGTACTCAGCGATATGCACAGTCTGACCCGTACTCAACGATACGCTCAGGGTTGGCCCATTCTCAGCGACACGCTCGGGCTGACCCGTACTCAGCGATACGCTCGGGCTGGCCCGTACTCAGCAATACACTCACGACTGACACATACTCAGCGATACGCATGGACTGACCTGTACTCAGTGATACGCTCGGGCTGACACGTCCTCAGCGATACGCTCGGGTTGACCCAACAAATTGATACGCTCGGGCTGGCCCGCACTCAGCGATACGCTCAGGCTGACCCGTACTCAGCAATACGCTCGGATTGGCCCGTACTCAGCGATACGCTCGGGCTGACCCGTACTCAGCGATACGCTCAGGGTTGGCCCGTTCTCAGCGACACGCTCGGGCTGACCCATACTCAGCGATACGCTCGGGGTTCTCCCGTAATCAGCGATACGCTCGGGCTGACACGTGCTCAGCGATACTCTCGGGCTGTCCCGTACACAGCGATACACTCGGGTTGGACCGTACTCAGCGATACGCTCTGGTTGGCCCGTATAAATCGATACGCTCGGGGTTGACCCATACTCAGTGATATGCTGGGGCTGGCCCGTACTCAGCGATACCTTCGGGCTGACCCGTACTCAGTGATATGCTCGGGGTTGACCCGTTCTCAGAGATACGCTCGGCGTTGTCCCATACTCAGCAACACGCTCGGGGTTGGCCCGTACTCAGCGATACGCTCGGGCTGACCCGTACTCAGCGATACGCTCGGCTTGGCCCGTACTCAGCGATACACTCACGGCTGACCCATACTCAGCGATACGCACGGACTGACCTGTACTCAGTGATATGCTTGGGCTGACACGTACTCAGCGATACGTTGGGGTTGACTCCATCAAATTGATACGCTCGGGCTGGCCCGTACTCAGCGATACGCTCGGGCTGACCCGTACTCAGTGATATGCTCGGAGTTGACCCGCACTCAGTGATACGCTCGCGGCTGGCCCATAATCAGCAATACGCTCGGGCTGGCCTGTAATCAGCGATACGCTCGAGCTGGCCCGTAATCAGCGATACGCTCGAGCTGGCCCGTAATCAGCGATACGCTCGGGCTGACCCGTACTCAGCGATACGCTCGGGTTGGCCCGTACTCAGCGATACGCTCTGGCTGAACCGTACTCAGCGATACACTCGGGGTTGGACCGTATGCAGCAATACGCTCGGGCTGGCCCCTACTCAGCGATACGCTCGGGCTCGCCCATACTCAGCGATACGCTCGGGCTGACCCGTACTCAGTGATATGCTCGGAGTTGACCCGCACTCAGTGATACGCTCGCGGCTGGCCCGTAATCAGCAACACACTCGGGGTTGGCCCGTAATCAGCGATACGCTCGAGCTGGCCCGTAATCAGCGATACGCTCGGGCTGACCCGTACTCAGCGATACGCTCAGGTTGGCCCGTAATCAGTGATACGCTCGGGCTGACCCGTACTCAGCGATACGCTCGGGTTGGCCCGTACTCAGCGATACGCTCTGGCTGACCCGTACTCAGCGATACACTCAGGCTGGCCCTTACTCAGCGATACGCTCGGGGTTCTCCCGTAATCAGCGATACGCTCGGGCTGACCCGTACTCAGAGATACGCTCGACGCTGTCCCATACTCAGCGATTCGCTCTCGGTTGGACCGTACTCAGCGATACGTTCGGTCTGACCCATACTCAGCGATACGCTCGGGGTTGGCCCGTACGCAGCGATACACTCAAGGCTGACCCGTACTCAGCAATACGCTCGGACCGACCTGTACTCAGTGATACGCTCGGGCTGACACGTCCTCAGCGATACGCTCGGGTTGACCCCAACAAATTGATACGCTCGGGCTGGTCCGCACTCAGCGATACGCTCGGATTGGCCCGTACTCAGCGATACGCTCGGGCTGACCCGTACTCAGCGATACGCTCAGGGTTGGCCCGTTCTCAGCAACACGTTCGGGGTTGGCTCGTACTCAGCGATACGCTCGGGGTTGGCCAGTACTCAGCGATACGCTCGGGCTGACCCATACTCAGCAATACGCTCGGGGTTCTCCCGTAATCAGCGATACGCTCGGGCTGACCCGTACTCAGAGATACGCTCGACGCTGTCCCATACTCAGCGATTCGCTCGGGGTTGGACCGTACTCAGCGATACGTTCGGTCTGACCCATACTCAGCGATACGCTCGGGGTTGGCCCATACGCAGCGATACACTCAAGGCTGACCCGTACTCAGCAATACGCTCGGACCGACCTGTACTCAGTGATACGCTCGGGCTGACACCTACTCAGCGATATGCTCGGGTTGACCCCAACAAATTGATACGCTCCGGCTGGCCCGCACTCAGCGATACGCTCGGGCTGACCCGTACTCAGTGATATGCTCGGAGTTGACCCGCACTCAGTGATACACTCGCGGCTGGCCCGTAATCAGCAATACACTCGGGCTGGCCCGTAATCAGCGATACACTCGGGGTTGGCCCGTACTCAGCGATCCGCTTGGGCTGGCCCGTAATCAGCGATATGCTCGTGGTTGTCCCGTACTCAGCGATACGCTCGGGGTTGGACCGTACTCACTCTGGGTTGGCCCATACTCAGCGATACGCTCGAGCTGGCCCGTAATCAGTGATACGCTCGGGCTGACCCGTACTCAGCGATACGCTCGGGTTGGCCCGTACTCAGCGATACGCTCGGGGTTGGACCGTATGCAGCGATACGCTCGGGCTGGCCCCTACTCAGCGATACGCTCGGGCTCGCCCATACTCAGCGATACGCTCGGGGTCGTCCCGTACTCAGTGATACGCTCAGGCTGACCCGTACTCAGCGATACGCTCGGGGTTGGCCCGTACTCAGCGATACCCTCGGGTTGACCCCAACAAATTGATATGCTCGGGCTGGCCCGCACTCAGCGATACGCTTGGGCTGACCCGTACTCAGTGATACGCTCGAGGTTGACCCGTACTCAGCGATACACACGGGGTCGGCCCGTATTCAGCGATACGCTCGGGGCTGACTCATATTCAGCGATACCCTCAGGGTTGACCCGTACTCAGCGAATCGCTCGGGCTGACCGGTACTCAGCGATACGCTCGGTGTTGTCCCATACTCAGCGATTCGCTCTCTCTGACCCGTACTCAGCGATACACTCAGGCTGGCCCGTACTCAGCGATACGCTCGGGCTGACCCGTACTCAGCGATACGCTGGGCTAACCTGTACTCAGTGATAAGCTCGGGGTTGGCCCGTACTCAGCGATGCGCTCGGGCTGACCCGTATTCAGCGATACGCTCGGGCTGACCCGTACTCAGTGATACGCTCAGATTGTCCCGTACTCAGCGATACGGTCGCTCTGACCCGTACTCAGCGATACGCTCGGGGTTGGCCCGTACTCAGCGATACACTCGGGGTTGGCCCGTACTCAGCGATACACTTGTGTTGACCCATACTCAGCGATACGCTCCGGCTGGCCCGTACTCAGTGATACGCTCGGGCTGACCCGTACTCAGCGGTACGCTCGGGTTGGCCTGTTCTCAGCGACACGCTCGGGGTTGGCCCGTACTCAGCGATACGCTTGTGTTGACCCGTAATCAGCGATACGCTCTGGTTGGCCTGTATAAATCGATACGCTCGGGGTTGACCCGTACTCAGTGATACCTTCGGTCTGACCCGTACTCAGTGATACGCTCGGGGTTGACCCGTACTCAGTGATACCTTCGGGCTGACCCGTACTCAGTGATACGCTCGGGGTTGACCCGTTCTCAGCAACACGCTCGGGCTGACCCGTACTCAGCGATACTCTCAGATTGTCCCGTACTCAGCGATATGCACAGTCTGACCCGTACTCAACGATACGCTCAGGGTTGGCCCATTCTCAGCGACACGCTCGGGCTGACCCGTACTCAGCGATACGCTCGGGCTGGCCCGTACTCAGCAATACACTCACGACTGACACATACTCAGCGATACGCATGGACTGACCTGTACTCAGTGATACGCTCGGGCTGACACGTCCTCAGCGATACGCTCGGGTTGACCCAACAAATTGATACGCTCGGGCTGGCCCGCACTCAGCGATACGCTCAGGCTGACCCGTACTCAGCAATACGCTCGGATTGGCCCGTACTCAGCGATACGCTCGGGCTGACCCGTACTCAGCGATACGCTCAGGGTTGGCCCGTTCTCAGCGATACTCTCAGATTGTCCCGTACTCAGCGATATGCACAGTCTGACCCGTACTCAACGATACGCTCTGGGTTGGCCCATTCTCAGCGACACGCTCGGGCTGACCCGTACTCAGCGATACGCTCGGGCTGGCCCGTACTCAGCAATACACTCACGACTCACACATACTCAGCGATACGCATGGACTGACCTGTACTCAGTGATACGCTCGGGCTGACACGTCCTCAGCGATACGCTCGGGTTGACCCAACAAATTGATACGCTCGGGCTGGCCCGCACTCAGCGATACGCTCAGGCTGACCCGTACTCAGCAATACGCTCGGATTGGCCCGTACTCAGCGATACGCTCGGGCTGACCCGTACTCAGCGATACGCTCAGGGTTGGCCCGTTCTCAGCGACACGCTCGGGCTGACCCATACTCAGCGATACGCTCGGGGTTCTCCCGTAATCAGCGATACGCTCGGACTGACACGTGCTCAGCGATACTCTCGGGCTGTCCCGTACACAGCGATACACTCGGGTTGGACCGTACTCAGCGATACGCTCTGGTTGGCCCGTATAAATCGATACGCTCGGGGTTGACCCATACTCAGTGATATGCTGGGGCTGGCCCGTACTCAGCGATACCTTCGGGCTGACCCGTACTCAGTGATATGCTCGGGGTTGACCCGTTCTCAGAGATACACTCGGCGTTGTCCCATACTCAGCAACACGCTCGGGGTTGGCCCGTACTCAGCGATACGCTCGGGCTGACCCGTACTCAGCGATACGCTCGGCTTGGCCCGTACTCAGCGATACACTCACGGCTGACCCATACTCAGCGATACGCACGGACTGACCTGTACTCAGTGATATGCTTGGGCTGACACGTACTCAGCGATACGTTGGGGTTGACTCCATCAAATTGATACGCTCGGACTGGCCCGTACTCAGCGATACGCTCGGGCTGACCCGTACTCAGTGATATGCTCGGAGTTGACCCGCACTCAGTGATACGCTCGCGGCTGGCCCATAATCAGCAATACACTCGGGCTGGCCTGTAATCAGCGATACGCTCGAGCTGGCCCGTAATCAGCGATACGCTCGAGCTGGCCCGTAATCAGCGATACGCTCGGGCTGACCCGTACTCAGCGATACGCTCGGGTTGGCCCGTACTCAGCGATACGCTCTGGCTGAACCGTACTCAGCGATACGCTCGGGGTTGGACCGTATGCAGCAATACGCTCGGGCTGGCCCCTACTCAGCGATACGCTCGGGCTCGCCCATACTCAGCGATACGCTCGGGCTGACCCGTACTCAGTGATATGCTCGGAGTTGACCCGCACTCAGTGATACGCTCGCGGCTGGCCCGTAATCAGCGATACACTCGAGCTGGCCCGTAATCAGCGATACGCTCGGGCTGACCCGTACTCAGCGATACGCTCGGGTTGGCCCGTAATCAGTGATACGCTCGGGCTGACCCGTACTCAGCGATACGCTCGGGTTGGCCCGTACTCAGCGATACGCTCTGGCTGACCCGTACTCAGCGATACACTCAGGCTGGCCCTTACTCAGCGATACGCTCGGGGTTCTCCCGTAATCAGCGATACGCTCGGGCTGACCCGTACTCAGAGATACGCTCGACGCTGTCCCATACTCAGCGATTCGCTCTCGGTTGGACCGTACTCAGCGATACGTTCGGTCTGACCCATACTCAGCGATACGCTCGGGGTTGGCCCGTACGCAGCGATACACTCAAGGCTGACCCGTACTCAGCAATACGCTCGGACCGACCTGTACTCAGTGATACGCTCGGGCTGACACGTCCTCAGCGATACGCTCGGGTTGACCCCAACAAATTGATACGCTCGGGCTGGTCCGCACTCAGCGATACGCTCGGATTGGCCCGTACTCAGCGATACGCTCGGGCTGACCCGTACTCAGCGATACGCTCAGGGTTGGCCAGTACTCAGCGATACGCTCGGGCTGACCCATACTCAGCAATACGCTCGGGGTTCTCCCGTAATCAGCGATACGCTCGGGCTGACCCGTACTCAGAGATACGCTCGACGCTGTCCCATACTCAGCGATTCGCTCGGGGTTGGACCGTACTCAGCGATACGTTCGGTCTGACCCATACTCAGCGATACGCTCGGGGTTGGCCCATACGCAGCGATACACTCAAGGCTGACCCGTACTCAGCAATACGCTCGGACCGACCTGTACTCAGTGATACGCTCGGGCTGACACCTACTCAGCGATATGCTCGGGTTGACCCCAACAAATTGATACGCTCCGGCTGGCCCGCACTCAGCGATACGCTCGGGCTGACCCGTACTCAGTGATATGCTCGGAGTTGACCCGCACTCAGTGATACACTCGGGCTGGCCCGTAATCAGCGATACACTCGGGGTTGGCCCGTACTCAGCGATCCGCTTGGGCTGGCCCGTAATCAGCGATATGCTCGTGGTTGTCCCGTACTCAGCGATACGCTCGGGGTTGGACCGTACTCAATCTGGGTTGGCCCATACTCAGCGATACGCTCGAGCTGGCCCGTAATCAGTGATACGCTCGGGCTGACCCGTACTCAGCGATACGCTCGGGTTGGCCCGTACTCAGCGATACGCTCGGGGTTGGACCGTATGCAGCGATACGCTCGGGCTGGCCCCTACTCAGCGATACGCTCGGGCTCGCCCATACTCAGCGATACGCTCGGGGTCGTCCCGTACTCAGTGATACGCTCAGGCTGACCCGTACTCAGCGATACGCTCGGGGTTGGCCCGTACTCAGCGATACCCTCGGGTTGACCCCAACAAATTGATATGCTCGGGCTGGCCCGCACTCAGCGATACGCTTGGGCTGACCCGTACTCAGTGATACGCTCGAGGTTGACCCGTACTCAGCGATACACACGGGGTTGGCCCGTATTCAGCGATACGCTCGGGGCTGACTCGTATTCAGCGATACCCTCAGGGTTGACCCGTACTCAGCGAATCGCTCGGGCTGACCGGTACTCAGCGATACGCTCGGTGTTGTCCCATACTCAGCGATTCGCTCTCTCTGACCCGTACTCAGCGATACACTCAGGCTGGCCCGTACTCAGCGATACGCTCGGGCTGACCCGTACTCAGCGATACGCTGGGCTAACCTGTACTCAGTGATAAGCTCGGGGTTGGCCCGTACTCAGCAATGCGCTCGGGCTGACCCGTATTCAGCGATACGCTCGGGCTGACCCGTACTCAGTGATACGCTCAGATTGTCCCGTACTCAGCGATACGGTCGCTCTGACCCGTACTCAGCGATACGCTCGGGGTTGGCCCGTACTCAGCGATACACTCGGGGTTGGCCCGTACTCAGCGATACACTTGTGTTGACCCATACTCAGCGATACGCTCCGGCTGGCCCGTACTCAGTGATACGCTCGGGCTGACCCGTACTCAGCGGTACGCTCGGGTTGGCCTGTTCTCAGCGACACGCTCGGGGTTGGCCCGTACTCAGCGATACGCTTGTGTTGACCCGTAATCAGCGATACGCTCTGGTTGGCCCGTATAAATCGATACGCTCGGGGTTGACCCGTACTCAGTGATACCTTCGGGCTGACCCGTACTCAGTGATACGCTCGGGGTTGACCCGTACTCAGTGATACCTTCGGGCTGACCCGTACTCAGTGATACGCTCGGGGTTGACCCGTTCTCAGCAACACGCTCGGGCTGACCCGTACTCAGCGATACTCTCAGATTGTCCCGTACTCAGCGATATGCACAGTCTGACCCGTACTCAACGATACGCTCAGGGTTGGCCCATTCTCAGCGACACGCTCGGGCTGACCCGTACTCAGCGATACGCTCGGGCTGGCCCGTACTCAGCAATACACTCACGACTGACACATACTCAGCGATACGCATGGACTGACCTGTACTCAGTGATACGCTCGGGCTGACACGTCCTCAGCGATACGCTCGGGTTGACCCAACAAATTGATACGCTCGGGCTGGCCCGCACTCAGCGATACGCTCAGGCTGACCCGTACTCAGCAATACGCTCGGATTGGCCCGTACTCAGCGATACGCTCGGGCTGACCCGTACTCAGCGATACGCTCAGGGTTGGCCCGTTCTCAGCGACACGCTCGGGCTGACCCATACTCAGCGATACGCTCGGGGTTCTCCCGTAATCAGCGATACGCTCGGGCTGACACGTGCTCAGCGATACTCTCGGGCTGTCCCGTACACAGCGATACACTCGGGTTGGACCGTACTCAGCGATACGCTCTGGTTGGCCCGTATAAATCGATACGCTCGGGGTTGACCCATACTCAGTGATATGCTGGGGCTGGCCCGTACTCAGCGATACCTTCGGGCTGACCCGTACTCAGTGATATGCTCGGGGTTGACCCGTTCTCAGAGATACGCTCGGCGTTGTCCCATACTCAGCAACACGCTCGGGGTTGGCCCGTACTCAGCGATACGCTCGGGCTGACCCGTACTCAGCGATACGCTCGGCTTGGCCCGTACTCAGCGATACACTCACGGCTGACCCATACTCAGCGATACGCACGGACTGACCTGTACTCAGTGATATGCTTGGGCTGACACGTACTCAGCGATACGTTGGGGTTGACTCCATCAAATTGATACGCTCGGGCTGGCCCGTACTCAGCGATACGCTCGGGCTGACCCGTACTCAGTGATATGCTCGGAGTTGACCCGCACTCAGTGATACGCTCGCGGCTGGCCCATAATCAGCAATACACTCGGGCTGGCCTGTAATCAGCGATACGCTCGAGCTGGCCCGTAATCAGCGATACGCTCGAGCTGGCCCGTAATCAGCGATATGCTCGGGCTGACCCGTACTCAGCGATACGCTCGGGTTGGCCCGTACTCAGCGATACGCTCTGGCTGAACCGTACTCAGCGATACGCTCGGGGTTGGACCGTATGCAGCAATACGCTCGGGCTGGCCCCTACTCAGCGATACGCTCGGGCTCGCCCATACTCAGCGATACGCTCGGGCTGACCCGTACTCAGTGATATGCTCGGAGTTGACCCGCACTCAGTGATACGCTCGCGGCTGGCCCGTAATCAGCAACACACTCGGGGTTGGCCCGTAATCAGCGATACACTCGAGCTGGCCCGTAATCAGCGATACGCTCGGGCTGACCCGTACTCAGCGATACGCTCGGGTTGGCCCGTAATCAGTGATACGCTCGGGCTGACCCGTACTCAGCGATACGCTCGGGTTGGCCCGTACTCAGCGATACGCTCTGGCTGACCCGTACTCAGCGATACACTCAGGCTGGCCCTTACTCAGCGATACGCTCGGGGTTCTCCCGTAATCAGCGATACGCTCGGGCTGACCCGTACTCAGAGATACGCTCGACGCTGTCCCATACTCAGCGATTCGCTCTCGGTTGGACCGTACTCAGCGATACGTTCGGTCTGACCCATACTCAGCGATACGCTCGGGTTGGCCCGTACGCAGCGATATACTCAAGGCTGACCCGTACTCAGCAATACGCTCGGACCGACCTGTACTCAGTGATACGCTCGGGCTGACACCTACTCAGCGATATGCTCGGGTTGACTCCAACAAATTGATACGCTCCGGCTGGCCCGCACTCAGTGATATGCTCGGGCTGGCCCGTACTCAGCGATACGCTCGGGCTGACCCGTACTCAGTGATATGCTCGGAGTTGACCCGCACTCAGTGATACACTCGCGGCTGGCCCGTAATCAGCAATACACTCGGGCTGGCCTGTAATCAGCGATACACTCGGGGTTGGCCCGTACTCAGCGATCCGCTTGGGCTGGCCCATAATCAGCGATATGCTCGTGGTTGTCCCGTACTCAGCGATACGCTCGGGCTGGCCCGTACTCACTCTGGGTTGGCCCGTACTCAGCGATACGCTCGAGCTGGCCCGTAATCAGTGATACGCTCGGGCTGACCCGTACTCAGCGATACGCTCTGGTTGGCCCGTACTCAGCTATACGCTCGGGATTGGACCGTATGCAGCGATACGCTCGGGCTGGACCCTACTCAGCGATACGCTCGGGCTCGCCCATACTCAGCGATACACTCGGGGTCGTCCCATACTCAGTGATACGCTCAGGCTGACCCGTACTCAGCGATACGCTCGGGGTTGGCCCGTACTCAGCGATACCCTCGGGTTGACCCCAACAAATTGATATGCTCGGGCTGACCCGTACTCAGCGATACGCTCTGGTTGGCCCGTACTCAGCGATACGCTCGGGGTTGGACCGTATGCAGCGATACGCTCGGGCTGGCCCCTACTCAGCGATACGCTCGGGCTCGCCCATACTCAGCGATACACTCGGGGTTGTCCCATACTCAGTGATACGCTCAGGCTGACCCGTACTCAGCGATACGCTCGGGGTTGGCCCGTACTCAGCGATACCCTCGGGTTGACCCCAACAAATTGATATGCTCGGGCTGGCCCGCACTCAGCGATACGCTCGGGCTGACCCGTACTCAGTGATACCCTCGAGGTTGACCCGTACTCAGCGATACGCTCGGGTTTGGCCCGTATTCAGCGATATGCTCGGGGCTGACTCATATTCAGCGATACCCTCAGGGTTGTCCCGTACTCAGCGAATCGCTCGGGCTGACCGGTACTCAGCGATACGCTCGGTGTTGTCCCATACTCAGCGATTCGCTCTCTCTGACCCGTACTCAGCGATACACTCAGGCTGGCCCGTACTCAGCGATACGCTCGGGCTGACCCGTACTCAGCGATACGCTGGGCTAACCTGTACTCAGTGATAAGCTCGGGGTTGGCCCGTACTCAGCGATGCGCTCGGGCTGACCCGTATTCAGCGATACGCTCGGGCTGACCCGTACTCAGTGATATGCTCAGATTGTCCCGTACTCAGCGATACGGTCGCGCTGACCCGTACTCAGCGATACGCTCAGGGTTGGCCCGTTCTCAGCGACACGCTCGGGGTTGGCCCGTACTCAGCGATACACTCGCGCTGACCCGTACTCAGCGATACGCTCAGGGTTGGCCCGTTCTCAGCGACACGCTCGGGGTTGGCCCGTACTCAGCGATACACTCGTGTTGACCCATACTCAGCGATACGCTCCGGCTGGCCCGTAATCAGTGATACGCTCGGGCTGACCCGTACTCAGCGGTACGCTCGAGCTGGCCCGTAATCAGCGATATGCTCGGGCTGACCCGTACTCAGCGATACGCTCGGGTTGGCCCGTACTCAGCGATACGCTCTGGCTGAACCGTACTCAGCGATACGCTCGGGGTTGGACCGTATGCAGCAATACGCTCGGGCTGGCCCCTACTCAGCGATACGCTCGGGCTCGCCCATACTCAGCGATACGCTCGGGCTGACCCGTACTCAGTGATATGCTCGGAGTTGACCCGCACTCAGTGATACGCTCGCGGCTGGCCCGTAATCAGCAACACACTCGGGGTTGGCCCGTAATCAGCGATACACTCGAGCTGGCCCGTAATCAGCGATACGCTCGGGCTGACCCGTACTCAGCGATACGCTCGGGTTGGCCCGTAATCAGTGATACGCTCGGGCTGACCCGTACTCAGCGATACGCTCGGGTTGGCCCGTACTCAGCGATACGCTCTGGCTGACCCGTACTCAGCGATACACTCAGGCTGGCCCTTACTCAGCGATACGCTCGGGGTTCTCCCGTAATCAGCGATACGCTCGGGCTGACCCGTACTCAGAGATACGCTCGACGCTGTCCCATACTCAGCGATTCGCTCTCGGTTGGACCGTACTCAGCGATACGTTCGGTCTGACCCATACTCAGCGATACGCTCGGGGTTGGCCCGTACGCAGCGATATACTCAAGGCTGACCCGTACTCAGCAATACGCTCGGACCGACCTGTACTCAGTGATACGCTCGGGCTGACACCTACTCAGCGATATGCTCGGGTTGACTCCAACAAATTGATACGCTCCGGCTGGCCCGCACTCAGTGATATGCTCGGGCTGGCCCGTACTCAGCGATACGCTCGGGCTGACCCGTACTCAGTGATATGCTCGGAGTTGACCCGCACTCAGTGATACACTCGCGGCTGGCCCGTAATCAGCAATACACTCGGGCTGGCCTGTAATCAGCGATACACTCGGGGTTGGCCCGTACTCAGCGATCCGCTTGGGCTGGCCCATAATCAGCGATATGCTCGTGGTTGTCCCGTACTCAGCGATACGCTCGGGCTGGCCCGTACTCACTCTGGGTTGGCCCGTACTCAGCGATACGCTCGAGCTGGCCCGTAATCAGTGATACGCTCGGGCTGACCCGTACTCAGCGATACGCTCTGGTTGGCCCGTACTCAGCGATACGCTCGGGCTGACCCGTACTCAGCGATACGCTGGGCTAACCTGTACTCAGTGATAAGCTCGGGGTTGGCCCGTACTCAGCGATGCGCTCGGGCTGACCCGTATTCAGCGATACGCTCGGGCTGACCCGTACTCAGTGATATGCTCAGATTGTCCCGTACTCAGCGATACGGTCGCGCTGACCCGTACTCAGCGATACGCTCAGGGTTGGCCCGTTCTCAGCGACACGCTCGGGGTTGGCCCGTACTCAGCGATACACTCGCGCTGACCCGTACTCAGCGATACGCTCAGGGTTGGCCCGTTCTCAGCGACACGCTCGGGGTTGGCCCGTACTCAGCGATACACTCGTGTTGACCCATACTCAGCGATACGCTCCGGCTGGCCCGTACTCAGTGATACGCTCGGGCTGACCCGTACTCAGCGGTACGCTCGGGTTGGCCCGTACTCAGCGATACGCTCGTGTTGACCCGTAATCAGCGATACGCTCTGGTTGGCCCGTATAAATCGATACGCTCGGGGTTGACCCGTACTCAGTGATACCTTCGGGCTGACCCGTACTCAGTGATACGCTCGGGGTTGACCCGTTCTCAGAGATACGCTCGGCGTTGTCCCATACTCAGCGATACGGTCGGGGTTGGCCCGTACTCAGCGATATGCTCAGGCTGACCCGTACTCAACGATACGCTCAGGGTTGGCCAGTTCTCAGCGACACGCTCGGGCTGACCCGTACTCAGCGATACTCTCAGATTGTCCCGTACTCAGCGATATGCACAGGCTGACCCGTACTCAACGATACGCTCAGGGTTGGCCCGTTCTCAGCGACACGCTCGGGCTGACCCGTACTCAGCGATTCGCTTGGGCTGGCCCGTACTCAGCAATACACTCACGACTGACCCATAATCAGCGATACGCACGGACTGACCTGTACTCACTGATACGTTCGGGCTGACACGTCCTCAGCGATACGCTTGGGTTGACCCCAACAAATTGATACGCTCAGGCTGACCCGTACTCAGCGATACGCTCAGGGTTGGCCCGTTCTCAGCGACACGCTCGGGGTTGGCTCGTACTCAGCGATACGCTCGGGGTTGGCCAGTACTCAGCGATACGCTCGGGCTGACCCATACTCAGCGATACGCTCGGGGTTCTCCCGTAATCAGCGATACGCTCGGGCTGACACGTGCTCAGCGATACTCTCGGGCTGTCCCGTACACAGCGATACACTCGGGTTGGACCGTACTCAGCGATACGCTCTGGTTGGCCCGTATAAATCGATACGCTCGGGGTTGACCCATACTCAGTGATATGCTGGGGCTGGCCCGTACTCAGCGATACCTTCGAGCTGACCCGTACTCAGTGATATGCTCGGGGTTGACCCGTTCTCAGAGATACGCTCGGCGTTGTCCCATACTCAGCGACACGCTCGGGGTTGGCCCGTACTCAGCGATACGCTCGGGCTGACCCGTACTCAGCGATACGCTCGGGTTGGCCCGTACTCAGCGATACACTCACGGCTGACCCATACTCAGCGATACGCACGGACTGACCTGTACTCAGTGATATGCTCGGGCTGACACGTACTCAGCGATACGTTGGGGTTGACTCCATCAAATTGATACGCTCGGGCTGGCCCGTACTCAGCGATACGCTCGGGCTGGCCCGTACTCAGCGATACGCTCGGGCTGACCCGTACTCAGTGATATGCTCGGAGTTGACCCGCACTCAGTGATACGCTCGCGGCTGGCCCATAATCAGCAATACACTTGGGGTTGGCCCGTAATCAGCGATACGCTCGAGCTGGCCCGTAATCAGCGATACGCTCGGGCTGACCCGTACTCAGCGATACGCTCGGGTTGGCCCGTACTCAGCGGTACGCTCTGGCTGAACCGTACTCAGCGATACGCTCGGGGTTGGCCCGTACTCAGCGATACGCTCGGGCTCGCCCATACTCAGCGATACGCTCGGGCTGACCCGTACTCAGTGATATGCTCGGAGTTGACCCGCACTCAGTGATACGCTCGCGGCTGGCCCGTAATCAGCAACACACTCGGGGTTGGCCCGTAATCAGCGATACGCTCGAGCTGGCCCGTAATCAGTGATCCGCTCGGGCTGGCCCCTACTCAGCGATACGCTCGGGCTCGCCCATACTTAGCGATACACTCGGGGTCGTCCCGTACTCAGTGATACGCTCAGGCTGACCCGTACTCAGAGATACTCTCGGGCTGACCCGTACTCAGCGATTCGCTCGGACTGACCCGTACTCAGTGATACGCTCGGGCTGACCCGTACTCAGCGATACGCTCGGGTTTGGCCCGTATTCAGCGATACGCTCGGGGCTGACTCATATTCAGCGATACCCTCAGGGTTGACCCGTACTCAGCGAATCGCTCGGGCTGACCGGTACTCAGCGATACGCTCGGTGTTGTTCCATACTCAGCGATTCGCTCTCTCTGACCCGTACTCAGCGATACACTCAGGCTGGCCCGTACTCAGCGATACGCTCGGGCTGACCCGTACTCAGCGATACGCTGGGCTAACCCGTACTCAGTGATAAGCTCGGGGTTGGGCCGTACTCAGCGATGCGCTCGGGCTGACCCGTATTCAGCGATACGCTCGGGCTGACCCGTACTCAGTGATACGCTCAGATTGTCTCGTACTCAGCGATACGGTCGCACTGACCCATACTCAGCGACACGCTCGGGGTTGGCCCGTACTCAGCGATACACTCGTGTTGACCCATACTCAGCGATACGCTCGGGCTGACCCGTACTCAGCGACACGCTCGGAGTTGGCCCGTACTCAGCGATACGCTCAGGTTGACCCGTAATCAGCGATACACTCTGGTTGGCCCGTATAAATCGATACGCTCGGGGTTGACCCGTACTCAGTGATATGCTGGGGCTGGCCCGTACTCAGCGATACCTTCGGGCTGACCCGTACTCAGTGATACGCTCGGGGTTGACCCGTTCTCAGAGATACGCTCGGCGTTGTCCCATACTCAGCGATACGCTCGGGTTGGCCCGTACTCAGCGATACGCTCTGGCTGAACCGTACTCAGCGATACGCTCGGGGTTGGACCGTATGCAGCGATACGCTCGGGCTGGCCCCTACTCAGTGATACGCTCGGGTTCGCCCATACTCAGCGATACACCCGGGGTCGTCCCGTACTCAGTGATACGCTCAGGCTAACCCGTACTCAGCGATACGCTCGGGTTGACCCCAACAAATTGATATGCTCGGGCTGGCCCGCACTCAGCGATACGCTCGGGTTGGCCCGTACTCAGCGATACGCTCGGGGTTGGCCCGTACTCAGCGATACACTCGTGTTGACCCATACTCAGCGATACGCTCCGGCTGGCCCGTACTCAGTGATACGCTCGGGCTGACCCGTACTCAGCGGTACGCTCGGGTTGGCCCGTACTCAGCGATACGCTCGTGTTGACCCGTAATCAGCGATACGCTCTGGTTGGCCCGTATAAATCGATACGCTCGGGGTTGACCCGTAATCAGTGATACCTTCGGGCTGACCCGTACTCAGTGATACGCTCGGGGTTGACCCGTTCTCAGAGATACGCTCGGCGTTGTCCCATACTCAGCGATACGGTCGGGGTTGGCCCGTACTCAGCGATATGCTCAGGCTGACCCGTACTCAACGATACGCTCAGGGTTGGCCCGTTCTCAGCGACACGCTCGGGCTGACCCGTACTCAGCGATACTCTCAGATTGTCCCGTACTCAGCGATATGCACAGGTTGACCCGTACTCAACGATACGCTCAGGGTTGGCCCGTTCTCAGCGACATGCTCGGGCTGACCCGTACTCAGCGATTCGCTCGGGCTGGCCCGTACTCAGCAATACACTCACGACTGACCCATACTCAGCGATACGCACGGACTGACCTGTACTCACTGATACGTTCGGGCTAACACGTCCTCAGCGATACACTTGGGTTGACCCCAACAAATTGATACGCTCAGGCTGACCCGTACTCAGCGATACGCTCGGATTGGCCCGTACTCAGCGATACGCTCGGGCTGACCCGTACTCAGCGATACGCTCAGGGTTGGCCCGTTCTCAGCGACACGCTCGGGGTTGGCTCGTACTCAGCGATACGCTCGGGGTTGGCCAGTACTCAGCGATACGCTCGGGCTGACCCATACTCAGCGATACGCTCGGGGTTCTCCCGTAATCAGCGATACGCTCGGGCTGACACGTGCTCAGCGATACTCTCGGGCTGTCCCGTACACAGCAATACACTCGGGTTGGACCGTACTCAGCGATACGCTCTGGTTGGCCCGTATAAATCGATACGCTCGGGGTTGACCCATACTCAGTGATATGCTGGGGCTGGCCCGTACTCAGCGATACCTTCGAGCTGACCCGTACTCAGTGATATGCTTGGGGTTGACCCGTTCTCAGAGATACGCTCGGCGTTGTCCCATACTCAGCAACACGCTCGGGGTTGGCCCGTACTCAGCGATACGCTCGGGCTGACCCGTACTCAGCGATACGCTCGGGTTGGCCCGTACTCAGCGATACACTCACGGCTGACCCATACTCAGCGATACGCACGGACTGACCTGTACTCAGTGATATGCTCGGGCTGACACGTACTCAGCGATACGTTGGGGTTGACTCCATCAAATTGATACGCTCGGGCTGGCCCGTACTCAGCGATACGCTCGGGTTGGCCCGTACTCAGCGGTACGCTCTGGCTGAACCGTACTCAGCGATACGCTCGGGGTTGGCCCGTACTCAGCGATACGCTCGGGCTCGCCCATACTCAGCGATACGCTCGGGCTGACCCGTACTCAGTGATATGCTCGGAGTTGACCCGCACTCAGTGATACGCTCGCGGCTGGCCCGTAATCAGCAACACACTCGGGGTTGGCCCGTAATCAGCGATACGCTCGAGCTGTCCCGTAATCAGTGATACGCTCGGGCTGGCCCCTACTCAGCGATACGCTCGGGCTCGCCCATACTTAGCGATACACTCGGGGTCGTCCCGTACTCAGTGATACGCTCAGGCTGACCCGTACTCAGCGATACCCTCGGGTTGACCCCAACAAATTGATATGCTCGGGCTGGCCCGCACTCAGCGATACGCTCGGACTGACCCGTACTCATCGATACACTCGGACTGACCCGTACTCAGCGATACGCTCAGACTGACCCGTACTCAGAGATACTCTCGGGCTGACCCGTACTCAGCGATTCGCTCGGACTGACCCGTACTCAGTGATACGCTCGGGCTGACCCGTACTCAGCGATTCGCTCGGACTGACCCGTACTCAGTGATACGCTCGGGCTGACCCGTACTCAGCGATACCCTCAGGGTTGACCCGTACTCAGCGAATCGCTCGGGCTGACCGGTACTCAGCGATACGCTCGGTGTTGTCCCATACTCAGCGATTCGCTCTCTCTGACCCGTACTCAGCGATACACTCAGGCTGGCCCGTACTCAGCGATACGCTCGGGCTGACCCGTACTCAGCGATACGCTGGGCTAACCCGTACTCAGTGATAAGCTCGGGGTTGGCCCGTACTCAGCGATGTGCTCGGGCTGACCCGTATTCAGCGATACGCTCGGGCTGACCCGTACTCAGTGATACGCTCAGATTGTCCCGTACTCAGCGATACGGTCGCACTGACCCGTACTCAGCGATACGCTCAGGGTTGGCCCGTTCTCAGCGACACGCTCGGGGTTGGCCCGTACTCAGCGATACGCTCGGGCTGACCCGTACTCAGCGATACGCTGGGCTAACCCGTACTCAGTGATAAGCTCGGGGTTGGCCCGTACTCAGCGATGTGCTCGGGCTGACCCGTATTCAGCGATACGCTCGGGCTGACCCGTACTCAGTGATACGCTCAGATTGTCCCGTACTCAGCGATACGGTCGCACTGACCCGTACTCAGCAATACGCTCAGGGTTGGCCCGTTCTCAGCGACACGCTCGGGGTTGGCCCGTACTCAGCGATACGCTCGTGTTGACCCGTAATCAGCGATACGCTCTGGTTGGCCCGTATAAATCGATACGCTCGGGGTTGACCCGTACTCAGTGATATGCTGGGGCTGGCCCGTACTCAGCGATACCTTCGGGCTGACCCGTACTCAGTGATACGCTCGGGGTTGACCCGTTCTCAGAGATACGCTCGGCGTTGTCCCATACTCAGCGATACGCTCGGGTTGGCCCGTACTCAGCGATACGCTCTGGCTGAACCGTACTCAGCGATACGCTCGGGGTTAGCCCGTACGCAGCGATACGCTCGGGCTGGCCCGTACTCAGTGATACGCTCGGGCTCGCCCATACTCAGCGATACACTCGGGGTCGTCCCGTACTCAGTGATACACTCGGGGTCGTCCCGTACTCAGTGATACGCTCAGGCTGACCCGTACTCAGCGATACGCTCGGGCTCGCCCATACTCAGCGATACACTCGGGGTCGTCCCGTACTCAGTGATATGCTCGGGCTGGCCCGCACTCAGAGATACGCTCGGGCTGACCCGTACTCAGTGATTCACTCGGACTGACCCGTACTCAGCGATACGCTCCGGCTGGCCCGTTCTCAATGATACGCTCGGGCTGACCCGTACTCAGCGGTACGCTCGGGTTGGCCTGTTCTCAGCGACACGCTCGGGGTTGGCCCGTACTCAGCGATACGCTCGTGTTGACCAGTACTCAGCGATACGCTCAGGGTTGGCCCGTTCTCAGCGATACGCTCAGGGTTGGCCCGTACTCAGCGATACGCTCGGGGTGACCCGTTCTCAGCGAGACGCTCTGGTTGGCCCGTATAAATCGATACGCTCGGGGTTGACCCGTACTCAGTGATATGCTGGGGCTGGCCCGTACTCAGCGATACCTTCGGGCTGACCCGTACTCAGTGATACTCTCAGATTGTTCCGTACTCAGTGATACGCTCGGGCTGACCCGTACTCAGCGATACCTTCGGGCTGACCCGTACTCAGTGATACGCTCGGGGTTGACCCGTTCTCAGAGATACGCTCGGCATTGTCCCATACTCAGCGATACGGTCGGGGTTGGCCCGTACTCAGCGATATGCTCGGGTTGGCCCATAGTCAGCGATACTCTCGGGCTGACCCGTACTCAGCGATACACTCACGGCTGACCCATACTCAGCGATACGCACGGACTGACCTGTACTCAGTGATATGCTCGGGCTGGCCCGTACTCAGCGATACGCTCGGGCTGACCCGTACTCAGTGATATGCTCGGAGTTGACCCGCACTCAGTGATACGCTCGCGGCTGGCCCGTAATCAGCAACACACTCGGGGTTGGCCCGTAATCAGCGATACGCTCGAGCTGGCCCGTAATCAGCAATACGCTCGGGCTGACCCGTACTCAGCGATACGCTCGGGTTGGCCCGTTTGCAGCGATACGCTCGGGCTGGCCCCTACTCAGCGATACGCTCGGGCTCGCCCATACTCAGCGATACACTCGGGGTCATCCCGTACTCAGTGATACGCTCAGTCTCGCCCATACTCAGCGATACGCTCGGGGTTGGCCCGTACTCAGCGATACGCTCGGGCTCGCCCATACTCAGCGATACGCTCGGGCTCGCCCATACTCAGCGATACGCTCGGGCTGACCCGTACTCAGTGATATGCTCGGAGTTGACCCGCACTCAGTGATACGCTCGCGGCTGGCCCGTAATCAGCAACACACTCGGGGTTGGCCCGTAATCAGCGATACGCTCGAGCTGGCCCGTAATCAGTGATACGCTCGGGCTGGCCCCTACTCAGCGATACGCTCGGGCTCGCCCATACTTAGCGATACACTCGGGGTCGTCCCGTACTCAGTGATACGCTCAGGCTGACCCGTACTCAGCGATACCCTCGGGTTGACCCCAACAAATTGATATGCTCGGGCTGGCCCGCACTCAGCGATACGCTCGGTGTTGTCCCATACTCAGCGATTCGCTCTCTCTGACCCGTACTCAGCGATACACTCAGGCTGGCCCGTACTCAGCGTTACGCTCGGGCTGACCCGTACTCAGCGATAAGCTCGGGGTTGGCCCGTACTCAGCGATGCGCTCGGGCTGACCCGTATTCAGCGATACGCTCGGGCTGACCCGTACTCAGTGATACGCTCAGATTGTCCCATACTCAGCGATACGGTCGCACTGACCCGTACTCAGCGATACGCTCAGGGTTGGCCCGTTCTCAGCGACACGCTCGGAGTTGGCCCGTACTCAGCGATACACTCGTGTTGACCCATACTCAGCGATACGCTCGGGCTGACCCGTACTCAGCGGTACGCTCGGGTTGGCCCGTACTCAGCGATACCCTCGGGTTGACCCATACTCAGCGATACGCTGGGGCTGACCCGTACTCAGCGGTACGCTCGGGTTGGCCCGTACTCAGCGATACCCTCGGGTTGACCCCAACAAATTGATATGCTCGGGCTGGCCCGCACTCAGCGATGTGCTCGGGCTGACCCGTATTCAGCGATACGCTCGTGTTGACCCGTAATCAGCGATACGCTCTGGCTGGCCCGTATAAATCGATACGCTCGGGGTTGACCCATACTCAGTGATATGCTGGGGCTGGCCCGTACTCAGCGATACCTTCGAGCTGACCCGTACTCAGTGATATGCTTGGGGTTGACCCGTTCTCAGAGATACGCTCGGCGTTGTCCCATACTCAGCAACACGCTCGGGGTTGGCCCGTACTCAGCGATACGCTCGGGCTGACCCGTACTCAGCGATACGCTCGGGTTGGCCCGTACTCAGCGATACACTCACGGCTGACCCATACTCAGCGATACGCACGGACTGACCTGTACTCAGTGATATGCTCGGGCTGACACGTACTCAGCGATACGTTGGGGTTGACTCCATCAAATTGATACGTTCGGGCTGGCCCGTACTCAGCGATACGCTCGGGTTGGCCCGTACTCAGCGGTACGCTCTGGCTGAACCGTACTCAGCGATACGCTCGGGGTTGGCCCGTAATCAGCGATACGCTCGGGCTCGCCCATACTCAGCGATACGCTCGGGCTGACCCGTACTCAGTGATATGCTCGGAGTTGACCCGCACTCAGTGATACGCTCGCGGCTGGCCCGTAATCAGCAACACACTCGGGGTTGGCCCGTAATCAGCGATACGCTCGAGCTGGCCCGTAATCAGTGATACGCTCGGGCTGGCCCCTACTCAGCGATACGCTCGGGCTCGCCCATACTTAGCGATACACTCGGGGTCGTCCCGTACTCAGTGATACGCTCAGGCTGACCCGTACTCAGCGATACCCTCGGGTTGACCCCAACAAATTGATATGCTCGGGCTGGCCCGCAATCAGCGATACGCTCGGACTGACCCGTACTCATCGATACACTCGGACTGACCCGTACTCAGCGATACGCTCAGACTGACCCGTACTCAGAGATACGCTCGGGCTGACCCGTACTCAGCGATTCGCTCGGACTGACCCGTACTCAGTGATACGCTCGGGCTGACCCGTACTCAGCGATACCCTCAGGGTTGACCCGTACTCAACGAATCGCTCGGGCTGACCGGTACTCAGCGATACGCTCGGTGTTGTCCCATACTCAGCGATTCGCTCTCTCTGACCCGTACTCAGCGATACACTCAGGCTGGCCCGTACTCAGCGATACGCTCGGGCTGACCCGTACTCAGCGATACGCTGGGCTAACCCGTACTCAGTGATAAGCTCGGGGTTGGCCCGTACTCAGCGATGTGCTCGGGCTGACCCGTATTCAGCGATACGCTCGGGCTGACCCGTACTCAGTGATACGCTCAGATTGTCCCGTACTCAGCGATACGGTCGCACTGACCCGTACTCAGCGATACGCTCAGGGTTGGCCCGTTCTCAGCGACACGCTCGGGGTTGGCCCGTACTCAGCGATACGCTCGTGTTGACCCGTAATCAGCGATACGCTCTGGTTGGCCCGTATAAATCGATACGCTCGGGGTTGACCCGTACTCAGTGATATGCTGGGGCTGGCCCGTACTCAGCGATACCTTCGGGCTGACCCGTACTCAGTGATACGCTCGGGGTTGACCCGTTCTCAGAGATACGCTCGGCGTTGTCCCATACTCAGCGATACGCTCGGGTTGGCCCGTACTCAGCGATACGCTCTGGCTGAACCGTACTCAGCGATACGCTCGGGGTTGGCCCATACGCAGCGATACGCTCGGGCTGGCCCGTACTCAGTGATACGCTCGGGCTCGCCCATACTCAGCGATACACTCGGGGTCGTCCCGTACTCAGTGATACGCTCAGGCTGACCCGTACTCAGCGATACGCTCGGGCTCGCCCATACTCAGCGATACACTCGGGGTCGTCTCGTACTCAGTGATATGCTCGGGCTGGCCCGCACTCAGAGGTACGCTCGGGCTGACCCGTACTCAGTGATTCACTCGGACTGACCCGTACTCAGCGATACGCTCCGGCTGGCCCGTTCTCAATGATACGCTCGGGCTGACCCGTACTCAGCGGTACGCTCGGGTTGGCCTGTTCTCAGCGACACGCTCGGGTTTGGCCCGTACTCAGCGATACGCTCGTGTTGACCAGTACTCAGCGATACGCTCAGGGTTGGCCCGTTCTCAGCGATACGCTCAGGGTTGGCCCGTACTCAGCGATACGCTCGGGGTGACCCGTTCTCAGCGAGACGCTCTGGTTGGCCCGTATAAATCGATACGCTCGGGGTTGACCCGTACTCAGTGATATGCTGGGGCTGGCCCGTACTCAGCGATACCTTCGGGCTGACCCGTACTCAGTGATACTCTCAGATTGTTCCGTACTCAGTGATACGCTCGGGCTGACCCGTACTCAGCGATACCTTCGGGCTGACCCGTACTCAGTGATACGCTCGGGGTTGACCCGTTCTCAGAGATACGCTCGGCATTGTCCCATACTCAGCGATACGGTCGGGGTTGGCCCGTACTCAGCGATATGCTCGGGTTGGCCCATAATCAGCGATACTCTCGGGCTGACCCGTACTCAGCGATACTCTCAGATTGTCCCGTACTCAGCGATACGCTCAGGCTGACCCGTACTCAACGATACGCTCAGGGTTGGCCCGTTCTCAGCGACACGCTCGGGCTGACCCGTACTCAGCGATACGCTGGGGTTGACCCGTACTCAGCGATACACTCGGGTTGGACCGTACTCAGCGATACGCTCTGGTTGGCCCGTATAAATCGATACGCTCGGGGTTGACCCATACTCAGTGATATGCTGGGGCTGGCCCGTACTCAACGATACCTTCGGGCTGACCCGTACTCAGTGATATGCTCAGGGTTGACCCGTTCTCAGAGATACGCTCGGCGTTGTCCCATACTCAGCGACACGCTCGGGGTTGGCCCGTACTCAGCGATACGCTCGGGCTGACCCGTACTCAGCGATACGCTCGGCTTGGCCCGTACTCAGCGATACACTCACGGCTGACCCATACTCAGCGATACGCACGGACTGACCTGTACTCCGTGATATGCTCGGGCTGACACGTACTCAGCGATACGTTGGGGTTGACTCCATCAAATTGATACGCTCGGGCTGGCCCGTTCTCAGCGACACACTCGGGCTGACCCGTACTCAGCGATACGCTCGGGTTGGCCCGTACTCAGCGATACACTCACGGCTGACCCATACTCAGCGATACGCACGGACTGACCTGTACTCAGTGATATGCTCGGGCTGGCCCGTACTCAGCGATACGCTCGGGCTGACCCGTACTCAGTGATATGCTCGGAGTTGACCCGCACTCAGTGATACGCTCGCGGCTGGCCCGTAATCAGCAACACACTCGGGGTTGGCCCGTAATCAGCGATACGCTCGAGCTGGCCCGTAATCAGCAATACGCTCGGGCTGACCCGTACTCAGCGATACGCTCGGGTTGGCCCGTTTGCAGCGATACGCTCGGGCTGGCCCCTACTCAGCGATACGCTCGGGCTCGCCCATACTCAGCGATACACTCGGGGTCATCCCGTACTCAGTGATACGCTCAGTCTCGCCCATACTCAGCGATACGCTCGGGGTTGGCCCGTACTCAGCGATACGCTCGGGCTCGCCCATACTCAGCGATACGCTCGGGCTCGCCCATACTCAGCGATACGCTCGGGCTGACCCGTACTCAGTGATATGCTCGGAGTTGACCCGCACTCAGTGATACGCTCGCGGCTGGCCCGTAATCAGCAACACACTCGGGGTTGGCCCGTAATCAGCGATACGCTCGAGCTGGCCCGTAATCAGTGATACGCTCGGGCTGGCCCCTACTCAGCGATACGCTCGGGCTCGCCCATACTTAGCGATACACTCGGGGTCGTCCCGTACTCAGTGATACGCTCAGGCTGACCCGTACTCAGCGATACCCTCGGGTTGACCCCAACAAATTGATATGCTCGGGCTGGCCCGCACTCAGCGATACGCTCGGTGTTGTCCCATACTCAGCGATTCGCTCTCTCTGACCCGTACTCAGCGATACACTCAGGCTGGCCCGTACTCAGCGTTACGCTCGGGCTGACCCGTACTCAGCGATAAGCTCGGGGTTGGCCCGTACTCAGCGATGCGCTCGGGCTGACCCGTATTCAGCGATACGCTCGGGCTGACCCGTACTCAGTGATACGCTCAGATTGTCCCATACTCAGCGATACGGTCGCACTGACCCGTACTCAGCGATACGCTCAGGGTTGGCCCGTTCTCAGCGACACGCTCGGAGTTGGCCCGTACTCAGCGATACACTCGTGTTGACCCATACTCAGCGATACGCTCGGGCTGACCCGTACTCAGCGGTACGCTCGGGTTGGCCCGTTCTCAGCGACACGCTCGGGGTTGGCCCGTACTCAGCGATACGCTCGTGTTGACCCGTAATCAGTGATACGCTCTGGTTGGCCCGTATAAATCGATACGCTCGGGGTTGACCCGTACTCAGTGATATGCTGGGGCTGGCCCGTACTCAGCGATACCTTCGGGCTGACCCGTACTCAGTGATACGCTCGGGGTTGACCCGTTCTCAGAGATACGCTCGGCGTTGTCCCATACTCAGCGATACGCTCGGGTTGGCCCGTACTCAGCGATACGCTCTGGCTGAACCATACTCAGCGATACGCTCGGGGTTGGACCGTATGCAGCGATACGCTCGGGCTGGCCCCTACTCAGCGATACGCTCGGGCTGACCCGTACTCTGTGATACGCTCGGGCTCGCCCATACTCAGCGATACACTCGGGGTCGTCCCGTACTCAGTGATACGCTCAGGCTGACCCGTACTCAGCGATACGCTCGGGGTTGGCCCGTACTCAGCGATACCCTCGGGTTGACCCCAACAAATTGATATGCTCGGGCTGGCCCGCACTCAGCGATACGCTCGGGCTGACCCGTACTCAGTGATACGCTCGAGGTTGACCCGTACTCAGTGATACGCTCGGGTTGGCCCGTACTCAGCGATACGCTCGGGCTGACCCGTACTCAGCGATACACTCGGGGTTGGCCCGTACTCAGCGATACGCTCGGTTTGGCCCGTACTCAGCGATACGCTCGGGTTGGCCCGCACTCAGCTATACGCTCGGGGTTGGCCCGTAATCAGCGATACGCTCAGGTTGACCCGTACTCAATGATACGCTCGGGCTGACCCGTACTCTGCGATACGCTCGGGCTGACTCGTAATCAGCGATACGCTCGGGCTGACCCGTAATCAATGATACGCTCGGGCTGGCCCGTAGTCAGCGATACACTCGGGTTTGGGCTGTACTCAGCTATACACTCGGGGTTGTCCCGTACTCAGCAATACGCTGTGGCTGACCCGTACTCAGCGATACGCTCGGGGTTGGGCTGTACTCAGCGATACGCTCGGGGTTGGCCTGTACTCAAAGTTTCCAAATGGGCACAGTACTCATTTGGATTGAACCTCGTCCCCAGTCCAGGAGGACAGCGTCCGAAACAATTCCGCTCCTCTCTCCAACTACATTCCAACTTTGTCCTGGGCGTGACTCAAGCTCGCCCCAGCCATTGAACTTACCTCAACCATGCCCCGCCTCCATCTCTCACCCTCCGATCAGTCTCATCTTTGCTCACCTCTTCATTGTTTGCAGAGATTGTTTACCACAATTTTCCACATAGAAGTGTTATTAATAGAGTATTTAGTCGTATTTCTTGCTTTGAAAACCACCAGTAAGCTGTTGCCCACCTTCAATAGTTCGGATGACGTTCTGGCAGCAAACCTAAATATTAACTACTTTCTCAATTGCACTTTTTCTCAAAAGCGATCACTACAATCAATAGCCTGTAACCTCCCTTTTGGAGTTCAGCTTTTGAAACGCCTGTAGGACTAGGCATTTTCAAGGTGTGAAGTCTTGAAGGTGCAGGACGGCTGGGACATGGTGTGATGGGCTGAATCTAGGTGGTGGGGTATGGTCCCGGGCCCGGGAGCAGGGTTCCCAGGTCCGAGAGCAGGGGTTCTGGCCCGAGAGTGGGGGTCCCGGCCCAAGAGCAGGGGTCCTGAGCCCGAGAGCAGAGTTCCTATCCCCGAGAGCAGGGGTCCCAAGCCCAAGAGCAGAGGTCCTATTCCCTAGAGCAGGGATCCTGTGCCGAGAGCAGAGGTCCTATCCCTGAGATCAGGGGTTCTATCCCCGAGACAGGGTTCCTGAGCCGAGAGCAGGGTATGGTCCTGGGCCCCAGAGCAGGGGTCGCCGGGCCCAAGGGCAGGGACTGCTGAAGCTGATTTCGAGATGATTCGAGGCAGCAGAACGGAAGCAGAGCAGAGACGAGGTGGTTGGCCCAGGCCTGCAAGTGAGGAATGACCTGCTGTTTAGCTGATTTAAACGGCGGGCCAGATCGGAAAGGTCACGTATGTGTCAAATCAAGCCAGTGGGGCCCAGGCCCGAGAGTGCATCGAAGCAACAGGGCCAGGACTGGGAACAGGGAATGCCCGAAGTTTGTACGATTTAAGCACTGGGCCTGATTGTTGAGGCTGGAGGCGAGAGGCAGACCAGTGTTCAGCTCGCTGCTCCATGAGGTTTACCCCTCTCTGTGCTGAACTGAGGCTGTGGCCTGCAACTAACGGGCTCCTGGATCTGCTGTGACTGGCTTTGTGGCTGTGGACTGACTTCCATGAACTTTAGTTCTGGATGTTATTTGCTTACTTCTATTTTTTGCACATTGGGTGTTCGATGGTCTTTTTTTAATAGGTTCTATTGGTTCCCTTTGTTTTGTGGCTGCCTGTTAGGAGATGAATCCCAAGGTGAGTCTGACCTCAGTGGTTGGGAAGATGTTGGAGACGAGTATTAAGGATGAGGTCTCAGGGTACTTGGAGGCACATGACAAAATATGCCATATCAGCGTTGTTTACTCAAGGGAAAATTTTGCCTGACAACTCTGTTGGCATTCTTTGAAGAAATACAAGCAAGATAGACAAAGGAGAATCGTTTGATGTTGTGTACTTGGAATTTCAAAAGGTCTTTGACAAGGTGCCACAAATGGGGCTGCTTGACAAGCTATTACAGGAAAGATTCTCGCATGGATAGAGCATTGGCTGATTGGCAGGAGGCAAAAAGAGGGAACAAAAGGAGCCTTTTCTGGCTGGCTGCCAGTGACTAGTGGTGATCCACAATTATCTGTGTTGGAATTGATTCTTTTCACATTATACATCAATGATTTGGATGATGGAATTGATGGCTTTGTTGCAAAATTTGTAGACGATATGAAAATAGGTGGAGGGGCAGGTAGTTCTGAGGAAATAGGGAGGCTACTGAAGGATCTAGACAGATTAGGAGAATGGACAAAGAAGAGACAGATGGAATACAGTGTTGATAAGTGTATGGTCATGCACTTTGGTAGAAGAAATGAAAGGGCTGACTATTTTTTTAAATGGAGAGAATATAAAAAATTGGGCAGAAGATTGGGACTGAGAAGAAAAATGGATCAGCCATGATGAAAGGGTAGACCATACTCGACTGGCCAAATGGCCTAATTCTTGCCCAAGCCCAAGTTTGTTCAACCTATCTTCATAAAGCACGCCCTCTAGTCGAGATAACAACTTGATAAATCTCCTCTGCAACTTCTCTGAAGCTTCTACATCTTTCCTATGATGAGGAGACCAGAACTGAACGCAATATTCTAAGCGTGGTCTAACCAGGGTTTTATAGAGCTGCAATGTTACCTCGTGGCTCTTGAATTCAATTCCCTGCCTAACAAAAGCCAACACACCTTCTTAACAACCCTATCATCTTGCACGTCAACTTTAAGGAATCTTCAGACGTGGACCCCAAGATCTCTCTGTTCCTCCACAATGCCAAGAATCCTGTCATTAACTCTGTATTCTCTCTTCAAATTTGACCTTCCAAACTGAATCAGCACACTTTACCAGGTTGAATTCCATCTGCCACTTCTGAGCACAGCTCTGCGTCCTGTTAATTATATCTGAATTTACTGAAATACTTTTGTATTATCAAGTAGTTTGTATTTTAGCTTTATGGAATATTTTTATTAATGACAAAAGCTGGCCTGGCATTTTGAATCCTCCTCCCCCCATTCTCATTTTATGGATCACAGGATACAACAGATTGCCGTATGCACCAGACACAATAAAATTCCTTGACACAAGAGATTCTGCAGATGCTGGAAATCCTGAGCAACACAGACAAAATGCTAGAGGATATCAGTATATCAGAGAGCAGCAATGGAGGGGAAGAAGCATTCGGTGTTTCAAGCCAAGACCCTTCATCAGGACTGGAAAAGAAAGGGGCAGAAGAAAGAATAAGAAGCGGGGGGGGAATGTGAGGAGGAGGAGGAGGCTCACAGAGTAATCATGAATCTAACAATACAGTGACAAGTGAAAAACAACAGTGTGGTACGAAGATTGTGGTGCAGTCTGAAGTATGCTGAAGTCACAATAACGAAAAGGGAGGGTTGGATCTGGCAACATGTTAGCACCACCGTAAGGGGATGGATCAGAAATCCGACTGCAGTGGGAAGAAGCTGTTCTTAAGTCTAGATGTCTGGGCTTTCAAGCTCTGGGTTAAACTTATTGTTGTCATATGCATACATAAGCAGGGGATAAATGCAAGGAAAATCAGCTTTCTGCAGCAACAGCAGCACAGTACATTACAAACGTCACACACATAAGAACATAAATTATACATAACCTACATCTATGCAAAAATAAACAATCAAGTAAATGTAATAACCGAGTAGACGATTCAGAGAGAGAAACAAATATGGTCTGAAGTAGTATCAGGGTTTTCAGATCGGCTCGAGAACCCGATGGAAATGGGGAGCAAGCTGTTGTTGAATGTTCAGGCACCTGCACGACAGCATTCGGATAGCCTGGAGGGTCAGGGTACCTGAGGCCTGTAGATGTCCTGGATGGGGTGTGGGGGGAGAGCTGTATCCAAGGTGAAGCTGACTGAGTGCAACGTTCTGTAGCCTCCTATCTTCCTGTAAATTGGAGCTTCTGTCCTAATCTGTGATGCCAGTCAGAATGCTCTCCCCATACATCTGTACCAGTCTGTGATGCCAGTCAGAATCCTCACACCATACATCTGTACCAGTCTGTGATGCCAGTCAGAATGCTCACACCATACATCTGTACCAGTCTGTGATACAACCAGTCAGAATGCTCTCCCCATACATCTGTCCTAGTCTGTGATGCCAGTCAGAATGCTCCCCACCATACATCTGTGCCAGTCTGTGATGCCAGTCAGAATGCTCTCCCCATACATCTGTACTAGTCTGTGATGCCAGTCAGAATGCTCTCCCCATACATCTGTACTAGTCTGTGATGCCAGTCAGAATGCTCTCCACCATACATCTGTGCCAGTCTGTGATGCCAGTCAGAATGCTCACACCATGCATCTGTACCAGTCTGTCAGGATATTCTATGTACCTTCTTGTAACAAATAGAAAAGGGAACAGCCAGGGATTTAGGAATCCTTGACATTACTTTTTGCCTTCTCAGTGCAACAAACTGTGCATCAGAGTGGAGGGAAGGAAACGATGAGCTTGTGATGGACCGGTTAGGGTTTACTATAGCAAAAGATATGACCATCAGCAGAATCCTGACTTGTTCTCCAGCCCAGACTGTTCCAATACACCCACAACACTGATTCGATGATGTGGAACATCACTCAGGTACCTTTGCTCCACAAAAAGCAGTAGCAAGATAATCTGAATACTTGTGGACTTCACTCATTAGGCGATGAAAGCTGGCATTGGGTAACAGGGCCATCAAGCAACATTTCGCAATAACCAGTTGCCAATGATCAGATTGTTTCTGGCTCCAAACTTCATCACAGCCTGGTCTAAGGATGGTCAGGAGTTACTGCCAGTCTGTCAGTGATAAGGTGATAAGGGTAGCACCATGGCATCAAGAAGGCTTGTTGAACCTGTCCACCCTGAGTTTAGATGGAAGCTGAACTCTTGGTGGAAACAGAACCCAGAACAGTGCTTATGGTTGTGAGGAAGCAGTTTCCCAGTTCCAGGATGTTAGTCATGACAGAGCCCTTTCCCCAGCCATCGCCAGCTGCTTCACCCACCACTCCTGCGGGCAGATATTCGACCCCGCCACTCGTTCATCTTCGCAGCAGCAGGTACAGCCACAGACCGTGGAGACATTCAGCCCCTCTTGTGTGGAACTCAGCACAGTACACCCCAGCAGAAGCTGTGCAATCCATCCTTATACCTGCTGTACAGAAAAAATTAGAAATTCTTCAGATGCTGGAAATCCAAAACACCACACACAGCAACACAGAAGGTTAGGCAGCATCTATGGGAATGAATAAACAGCTGAGACCCTTCTTCAGAACTGTAAAGGAAGGGGACGATGTGTGAATGATAAATAAATATTTATTTTCTACTGACAGCGCATGGTCATTTGCAATTAAAAATTGCAAAAAAATTTATCATTTCTCATCAATAATGCATTAAATGAAACAAAAATTATAAAGTCTAGGGGGTTAACCTTTTGCACAGCACTGCATATTAGTTAAAATAGGAAGGTGGTAGGGAAACAGAAATAAGAGTACTTAGCTGAGTAATATTAAGCGTTATTTGGTTACTGGAGAGGCATAATATACAGTTCTGTGCAAAAATCTTAAGCACACTATCTATAACTATATGCCTAAGACTTTTGCACAGTACTGTACAGAATTGACTAGCAGTTACGAATGACATTTAGTGAACTGTATGTTTGAATTCCTTGATCAATCGCCATTCACAATAAACATGTTAAAAGTCAATAGAAACTACTAGCTGACAACTGCTGATAATATGTAAAGCAATTGTCCCTTAGTTGGTGTGTGTGTTTCAGATCCTTTCTTTATATTCTTGTCTCTCATCTCCCTAAGTCAAAATGGCTCCAGGAATCTACTCCATAGAGGGAATCTATGCTCTTTGAAGGCCTTTCTTGCCCAGACTTTCTGCATGTTTACAATCTATCCTTGCTGGATATTATCCACATACCCTCAAATCTAGGCCGCATCCTGGTAAACCTCTTCTGTGTCCTCTCCAGAACCTCCATCTCTGCAGTTGCCCATCTTTGATACACAGAATAAGGAAGATGAACTTGTAGCACAGTTAGAGATTGGAGTGTATGACATTGTGGGCATCACTGAATCATGGCTGAAAGAAGATTATAGAGGGGAGCTTAACGTCCAAGGATACATTGTATCAAAGAACAGGCAGGTAAGCAGAGGGTTGGCTCTGCTGGTAAAAATTGAAATGAAATCATTAGAAAGAGGTGAGATGGGACAGAAAGTGTAGAATCCTTGTGGATAGAGCTAAGAAACTGCAATGGGTAAAAAGACCCTGATGGGAGTTTATTTACAGACCTCTGAATAGTTGCAAAGATGTGGTCTACAAATTGCAATGGGAGATAGAAAATGCATATCAAAAGGGCAGTGTTACGACTGTTATGGGGGATTTCAATATGCAGGTAGATTTGGAAAATTAGGTTGGTGCTGGATTCCAAAAGGGAGAATTTGTAGAATGCCTACAAGATGGCTTTTTGGAGCAGCTCGTCATTAAGCTTACTAGGGGATCAGCTATTCTGGGTTGAGTGTTGTACAATGAATTGGAGTTGATTAGAGAGCTTAAGATAAAAGAACCCTTAGGGACAAGTGATCATAACATGATAGAATTCACTCTGCAATTTGAGAAGGAGAAGCTAAAGTCAGATGTATCAGTATTACAGTGAAATAAAGTGAATTACAGAAGCATGACAGAGCAGCCGGCCAAAATTGATTGGAAGGGAACACTAGCAGGGATGACGGCAGAGAAGCAATGGTTGGAGTTTCTGGGAGCAATTTGGAAGGTGCAGGATAGATACATCCCAAAGAAGAAGAAGTATGTTAATGGTAAAATGATTCAACCATGGCTAACAATGGAAGTCAAAGACAACATAAAAGCCAAAGAGAGGACATATAACAAAGCAAAAATTAGTAGGAAGTTAGAGGATTGGGAAACTTTTAAAAACCAACAGGAGGCTACTAAAAAAGTCGTAAAGAAGGAAAAGATGGAATATGATGGTAAGCCAGCCAATAACATTAAAGAGGATACCAAATGTTTCTTCAGATATACAAATATAAAAGAGAGGCAAGAGTGGATATTAGACCACTGGAAAATGGTGCAGGAGAGGTTGAGATGGGGGACAAGAAAATGGTGGATGAACTGAATAAGTATTTTGCATCAGTATTCACTGTGGAAGACACTAACAGTATTCAGGAAGTTTGTGAGTGTCAGAGGACAGAAGTGAGTGTAGTTGCCATTAATAGGGAGAAGGTTCTTGAAAAATTCAAAGGACTGAAGGTAGATAAGTCTCCTGGACCAGATGGTTTACACCCCAGGTATAAGGAGAGTCCTTGACGAGGATGGTTTGGACCCAAATGCTGGAGTATCCGAGGCTGGGATTGAAACACGGAATAAAACTGGATTGAGAACTGAGTATGAAACAAAACACTGGACGATATCTCTGGTTGGGCTTACGATTGAGTACTGAGACTCCGTTCAGGTGCTCTTTAAATTCTTAATTATTGGTGTCCAAAACACGATTGTCAGTTAGTGGGACGGTCCTGAACCCTTAAAGGGACGGCACCAGCTGTCCATACTCCAGAGAGTTACAGCGTGTAAACCCCAGAAGCTGGCACAGTCCAGTGCATCTCGTAACATCAGGGCTCTGAAGGAGGTGCCCGAAGAGATTGTGGATGCATTAGGAATGATCTTTCATGAATCAATGGATTCTGGCATGGTTCCTGAGGATCGAGAAAATTGAAACTGTCACTCCACTCTTGAAGAAGGAAGAGAGGCAGATGAAAGGAAATTGTAGGCCAGTTAGCCCGACCTCAGTGGTTGGGAAGGTGTTGGAGTCAATTGTTAAAGATGTGATTTTGGGGTACTTGGAGGCACACAATAAAATAGAAAATAGTCAGTATGGTTTCCTGAAGTGAAAATCTTGTCTGTCAAATCTGTTGGAATTCTTTGAAGAGATAACTATCTGGATAGACAAAGGAGATTGGTGGATGTTGTGTACTTGGATTTTCAGAAGGCCTTTGCCAAGGTGCCACAATGAGGTTGCTTAACAAGTTAAGAGACTATGGTATTATGGGAAAGATTCTAGCACGGATAGAGCATTGGCTGATTGGCAGGAGGCAAAGAGTAGGAATAAAGGGAGCCTTTCCTAGGTGGCTGCTGGTGACTAGCAGTGTTCCACAGGAATCTTTGTTGGGACAGTTTCTTTTTATGTCATATGTCAATGATTTGGATGACAGAATTGATGGCTTTGAGGCCAAGTTTGTGGACAATACAAAGATAGGTGAAGGGGCAGGTAGAGTTGAGGAAGCAGAAGGACTTAATCATTTTAGGAAAAAGGTCATGCACTTGGTAGAAGTATAGACCACTTTCTAAAAAGTGAGAAAATTCTGAAATCTGAGGTGCAAAACTACTTGGGTGTTCTCATGCAGGATTCGCTAAAGATTCATATGCAGGTTGAGTCTGTGGTAAGGAAGGCAAATGTGATGTTAGCATTCATTTCAAGAGGACTAGAATATAAAAGCAAGGATGTAATGTTGTGTATTTGAAAAGGCACTGTGAGGCCTCACTTGGAGTATTGTGAGCAGTTTTTGGCCCGTCACCTGAGAAAGGATGTACTGACATTGGAGAGTTCAGAGGAGACTCACAAAAATGATTCCGGGATTGAAGAGTGAGGAGTGAGGAGTAAGGAGTAAGGAGAGAGGAGTGAGGAGAGAGAGGAGTGAGAAGTGAGGAGAGAGGGGGGAAAAGTGAAGAGTGAGGAGTGAGGAGAGAGGAGTGAGAAGTGAGGAGAGAGGAGTGAGGAGTGAGGAGAGAGGAAAGAGGAGAGAGGAGTGAGGAGAGAAGAGAGAGGAGTAAGGAGAGAGGAGAGAGGAGTGAGGAGTGAGGAGAGAGGAGAGAGGAAAGAGGAGTGAGGAGAGAGGAGGGAAAAGTGAAGAGTGAGGAGTGAGGAGAGAGGAGCGAAGAGAGAGGAGTGAGAAGTGAGGAGAGGGGAGAGAGGAGTGAGGAGAGAGGAGAGAGGAGTGAGGAGAGAGGAGGGAAAAGTGAAGAGTGAGGAGTGAGGAGAGAGGAGCGAGGAGAGAGGAGTGAGGAGAGAGGAGAGAGGAGAGAGGAGTGAGGAGAGATGGCTCTAGGCCTGTGCTCACTGGAATTCAGAAGAGTGAAGGGGGAATATCACTGAAACCTATCAAATGTTGATAGGCCTCGATAGAATGGATGTGGAAAGGATGTCTCCAATGGTGGGGGAGTCTTAGACCAGAGGACACAGCCTGAGAATAGAGCAACATCCATTTAGAACAGAGATGAGGAAGAATTTCTTTAGCCAGAGGGTGGTGAATCTGTGAAATTTATTGTCACAGGCAGCTGTGGGTATATTCAAAGCAGAGATTGATAGATTCTTGATTCATCAGGGATAAGGGGAGATGGCAGGAGATTGGGGCTGAGAGGAAATTGGATCAGTCATGATGAAATGTCAGAGCAGATGTGATGGGCCAAATGGCCTAATTCTGCTCCTATATCTGATGGTTTTTGTCATCATGGCACCCACCTAGTGACAAGTTGCAAGATAGAAGTGTTTATTCCAAATGGTGCCTTGGCAGAGTCTGAACAAGCTGGGGCTGTTTTCTCTGCAACAAAGAACTAAATGGTGACCTTATAAAGGTTTATAAGATCATGAGAGAGATGGATAGTGTCTTTTTTTTTCCAGAGGAAGGGAGTCTATACTTAAGGTGAGAGAGGAAAGTATTAAAGGGGTTCTCAGTGACAAGTTTTCCACATGGAGGGTGGTGGGTGTACGAAACAGGCTACCAGCGGAGGTGGAGACAATTACATCTAAGAGATACTTGTGAAGATTCATGAACAGGAAACAGATGGAGACAGATTGATCAAATGTAGGCAAATGGAACTGGGCACCATGTTGGGCCGAAGGACCCTGTTTCTGAGCTAGAGAGCTCGAAGACTCTGTACTGAAGCTGTTGACAGGCAACATTGCAACTTTACATAACTTGCTGTTTTTACTCCTTTTAGATGCCATTGAAGTGTTTAATCTCTGCTCACTCCCACACAGTCTGTGGAAAAGCCGGGCTGAGTGTGATTAATGAGTGGATGGCACAGAAGCAAGAATCTGCATATCAGTGAAGAACTGTGGCAACGTTTGGATTAATTTTGTGTGTGTGATGGCACACTGGTGCAGGAGGACTGGGGACCGAGGTTCAGGTTCAGTCATGATCTCCCCCCAACCACCTTGCCGTTTCTGTGGAGTCTGCATGTTCTCTGAGGACCATGTGCAATGTCTATAGGTACTCTGGCCTCTTTTCAGGGTAATTGGCTGCTGCAGATTGCCCCAAGTGGGCAGGTGAGTGGTCATATCTGAAGAAAACTGATAGCAAGATGGGGAGAACGGGGACTCAGTAGGTCAAAGGGATTCCTACAGGCTGGTATGACCCTCTGTTCTTCTGTGGTCTATAAGACCCAAATGACAAGCATGAGTTAACACTCTCCACCTGCCAGCTTGAATGCAGTTCCCACAACTTTCCTAAAGTTTAATATCAGAAACAGCATCAGAATCCAGTGTATTGTCACTGTCTTATATGACATGAAACATCTTGTTTACCGGCAGCAGTACAATGCAAAGATGTCAAATTATACAATGCAAAAAAAAGGAATAACGAACTGTTCAGAAATCTGATGGTGAGTGGAAGAAGCTGTATTTGAATTGCAGATGGCGGGTCTTCAAGTTCTTTATACCACCTCCCTAATAGTAACAACCAGAAGGGGGCATGTACTGGATGTTAATCCCTAATTATGGATGCTGCACCATGATCTGCATGGTGGAGGAGGAGGGTTGTGCCTGTGACGGATCAGGCTGAGCTTACAGCATCTTCTGATCCTGTGTACAAACCAGGCTGCCATGCAGCCTTTCTGAATGCTCTCCGACATACATCTGTAGAAACGTGCAAGTCTTCAGTGACATACCAAATCTCCTCATACTCCTAACAAAGTAAAGCTGATGGTGTGCCTTCTTCATGGTTGTATCAATGTGTTGGGTCTAGGACGGATCCTCCAAGGTATTCACAGCCAGATTCCCAGTACTGTCAGTCAGGAGTTTGTACGTTGTCCCTGTGACCGTGTGGGTTTTCTCTGGGTGCTCCGCTTTCCTCCCACATTCTAAAGACGTGTGGGTTAGTTGTTTATTTGGTCACATGAGTGTACTGGGACAGTGTGGGCTCACTGGGTCGGAAGAGCCTGCAACTGTGCTGTATCTCTAAATAAAACTAAAATAAAGCTGCTCACCCTTTCCACCAGTCACTCTTCAATGAGGACGTACGTGTTCTTCCTCAGGACCGCAATAATTTCCTTGGTCTGGCTGTTGATGAGTGCAAAGGCTGTTGTTGCGACACTACTCAACCAGCCAATCTATCTACCTCACTCTAGCCATGGTGGAATTAAAACACAGAAAAAAATGTCGAACTTGAATGGGTCAAGGACAGTAGAAGTAGACCAAGCAATCTTCTTTGTTCTTGCCATGTGATTGAAGGAGATGGAGATGCCCATTTTGTGAGGCTGTCCTTGCTGTTCTTCCCCCCTCCCCCCCCCCCCCCCCCGCCGTTCTGCGGACTCTGAGCTGATTCTTGCTCTGGGATAATCTGATCAGAACGATTGAATGTGGACACAGGAACTTCAGGTGATGACCTGCAACACAGTCTGTCATCTCATTACACTGGGTGTCTGGGTCACCTAGTTTCACTGGTTTGAACCAGTCAGAGTTGAAAGGAGCAAAGGCACAAGACCAGGGGACAGAAACCATTGAACAATGTCGGTTGCAGCCCTGGACCAGAGCTAATGGAAAGGTGGTCAGGCCAATCAGGTGACATACTGTATATCCAATGACACTGGAATGCTATTTCTGAATTGATAAGGAATGAATATAAAAGTGGACCTTCGAGTGCACTATCAATGATAACTTTGGAGAATCACCATCGTGAGGAAGAACCCCCATGCCTGGGGCTGGGTGAAGAAAGGATCAATCATCTGACCAACGGAGATCCCCTATTATACAGTGATATAAATTGGAAAGATGGTCTGAGTGAGTATCAGTTGTTACGTACCCTGTAACTGGGTTGCCAAACCAGCAGAAATGGATCACTCAGTTGGAGTCTGGATTACTAGAACTAAGAAAGTTTTATTAAAGAAACAAGCAACACAGTAATCGAAAGGATAATAAATGCAACAGTTCAGCAATGATAAACACACATGTGCACAGAATTAAGATAACAGCATCAATCAAGCTCTATCATTGTCTAGGGGTAAATGACCAATTTCAAAGTGACACAAAATTCAGTCCAATTTAGTTTAGTTCGCAGTAATCGTTGCCATGGCAATGGACAACGTGGGGGGGAGGGAGAGAGAGAACGAGAACGACTGATCATTCAGATAGGCTTCCACACACAGACCTGCGATATTGCTCACGAGCAGCTTTCGGGCGAGTCCTTTGTGATGTCACCTGAGGTCACCGACTGTGACCCCTCCTCCAGATGCGGTCGATCCTCTGCAGTGAACCCGGCACCCAAGCAAGGGCGGACACACACCGGGTTCCTGCTGATCGTACCTTTCCACCCTGTGCGTTTGTGGCCCGGTACTTCCCACCGACTCGTGAGAGGCGCACCGCTTCCAGGGTCTCGTTACCTCGAGTGTCGTGTGTGTCCTGCCTTAGCGAACCTGTCCCTTTTTATCCCCCTGCTGGGGTATCGCCTGTCCATCACTTCAAACAGTTCAGGGTTCAAAGGGGGAGCCGATCTTGACAATACCCAGACTGATGGCTCCTTCATTAACACCTCCAAATGCTGCTCATTGTGTTCCTTATCTCTCCCTCCCCTGAGGACAGGTGGCAGACCAACTGCTGATGCCACTGGTGCTAGCCCAGGCCAGCAAACATCTTAATTCATGTGTATTCTCGTCACACATGTCATGTGTTGCCAGAGTCAATGTACAAAAACTACTTTAAACAGAGTTCATGATTATTTCCTGTCATTAACACTTTGGATGTTGCTGTGGTGTTGCTATTCAATGTGTTATATAAGAATAAAAGATCAAAAGAACAAGAAGCAGGAGTAAACAATGCTGCTAAGGAGTCTGTTACCATTTAAAGCCTATCATTATTATTGAGGCAGATTCAATATATCTTGTGTGAAAAGAGCTTTTAAGATGTCTTTGGAGACTCTTGGGGAGACCTCACTCAAGTTTCATCATTTTTCTGGACTTTGGACCTCAAAACATCAGCTATCTGCTCATACAATATCATTTTGGCACTAGGAACGAGTATCACTTAAAGACCAATTACCCCTGAAGAAAAAGTTAGATCCCTTGACTGATTCATAGGGGTCCTACAGTATTCCACTGGCAAGGTGTCTAGTTTTGCGCAAATTGCTTTAAACTCTATCTTCTGGCAATAACTTGACATTCAGTTACCATTTGCAGTTTTGTCAGAGAGTTAAATTGTGGAGCTACAAGAAAAGGGAATGAACACAATTCACAATAAGAACTGAAAGAGGAAAATGAAATAATTGTGCAACAGTCCAGAAGAGGGCATTAATGACCTTATTGATGCAGCACTGAGTTACAGATTACCTAATGCTGCATAGTTCATGTATTTTATATTCTGGAAGAATCAAGACGAGAGACTGGTAGCCTGCCCTAGTTCAGTAAATGCTGTTCTCCTCATGATGAAGAGGTACACATCTTCAGTTAGAAATTAGTATATTTCTCCATTGGTTTCTGAGAAAAAAATGCAACATTCAGATGCACAGGAGCTTTCAGACAGGACCTCAGTTTTCAATTTTCATTTGTTGACTGTGATCAATTGACTCCACTTCCTTTGAAGATGACTTTTGACAAATAGAAAATTTCTGGGATACTCTTTAAACTTTCAGTTCCATTGCATCAATCTTTTTCCAAGAAATTATTTCAGATTTTAAATTTAAAAACTATCTGCTATGATATTTCACTGTTGGAAACATCATGAGCCTTCAGGAAAAGAGGCAGGTTTCCATATTTCCTTAGAAGAAGGCTATTCCACCTTATTTATCTGCAACAGTTTACAGAGAAATTCATTCTCCCATTATTATTTTCTGTAGCATGGGCACAAGCAACTGCAGTGGATCCTTTCATTCTGAATGATAAACTGGAAGAGGTGTGAGCTGAAGTACAGTAACATGTGGACTGAATCAATGACCAATATTCATATTAGGTAATACACATTAGAGTTAGTCACGTCATGATTGTTGAACAGCTTGGCATACAGAGTGTACGTAGATACATTAAGAGGTATGTAGTTCAAGCCAATCAATTTGTGCTGATAAAGTGATTAAAATCTCGTGAAACTTTTTGAAAGTTAAGGTTCAGTTTAAGCTACTGAACCAATTGATGACTCCAAGAATCACAACATTTAGAAGACTGCTTTATTTCACTCTGTTCACACTAATCAGTGGTGCCACAATATTCTGCTCAAACAATCACTTCCAACTAATCAGATTTCCAATCATAGAACTTTTAATCCTAAACATAAATACGGGACAGCTTTGAACAGGTTTTTTATTTCACTGTACCATCTTGGTCACATTCATCAGTCCTTCATAGGAGTCACCCCTTTAGAGAATATACTAATAGGAAGTCTTTGAAGAATGCACCAAACAGGCAATAGGGATCCTGAGATTGGATTATACTTTACTGAATGACTGTACTCATTTACTGCCAGAATTACAGCTCATGCTTCAGTTGTACTGGCAGTATGGTAACATTTATATTTTTAAATCCTTTACTGGTTAGCAGCAATCAGGTTGACTACAAGACAACTGGTCTGAAATTCATGTCATTAGCATCATACCAAATGAGGCACTTCCAAGTATGGAACAATAACAGCAGCTGTCAAATCAATAAGCCTTCTCTCTGTGCAGTAAAATATTCTAGCGAGGGTGGACACACACCAGGTTCCCGCTGATCGTACCTTTCCACCCTGTGCGTTTAAGGCTGATCCCCCCGATCAGCCTTCCAAGAGCTTCCCACCGACTCGTGAGAGGCGCACCGCTTCCAGGGTCTCGTTACCTCGAGTGTCGTGTGTGTCCTGCCTTAGCGAACCTGTCCCTTTTTATCCCCCTGCTGGGGTATCGCCTGTCCATCACTTCAAACAGTTCAGGGTTCAAAGGGGGAGCCGCTCCAGACAGCTCTCTCTCCCGTCCCTTCATTACACATCTCCAAATGCTGCTTCATTGTTCCTTATCTCTCCTTCCCCTGAGGACAGATGGCAGACCAACTGCTGATGCCACTGGTGCTAACCCAGGCCAGCAAACATCTTAATTTATGTGTATTCTCGTCACACAGTTCAGGCGGAATAGTAGAATTCATGTTCTAAGCTGTTGGCCCAGAGTCAACATAGTTACATTGTTGTTTCTGCAGAGACAATAAACTGCGAGTTTCAATTAATTTAAAAGTTGCTTAAAGTTAAAAGTTAAAAGTTTCCCAACCTAGTTCCGTTGATAAACGGTCAACAACACATATACGCCTCCTAGGATACTGCTAACAACAGTAGATGTTCCTTGAGCTGAGCTTGCCGCAGTCATGAACAATAGGCTAAGCACACATCCTAAAGATTCACCTGTGTTGATTGTCAGAGAGGAGGATCAATTCACACTGACTATGGTCTCTCAATGAGGAATTCAAAGATGCAGTTGCAGCAGGAGGTACAGAGGCTCAGGTTTGGAAGTTTGTTGATTTGTACTGAAGGGATGATGATATTGAGAGCTGAGTGTAATTGATAAACAGCAGTCTGACAAAGGTATTGCTGTTCTCCACATGGTCCAAGATTGAGTACAGTGACAGTGAGATTGTGTCCACTGTAGACCTATAGTGACGGTAGGCAAATTACTGTGGGTTCAGATCCTTGCTCAGAGAGGTGTTAATACTAGCCATAACAAACCTCCTAAAGCACTTCATCACAGTAGATGTCAGTGCTACCATTGAAACAGCTCATTCTGCTCCCCTTGGGCACTGGTATGATTGGTGCCCTTTCTGCAGCAGTGAGAGACTGAAAACGTCCTCGGACACTCCAGCCAGTTGGTTAGCATGGATTTTAGGACCCTGTCAGGCACACCATTGGGGCCTGGTGCCTTGTGAGAGTTCAACCTCTTGATGGATGTTTTGATGAGATGGAGATCACAGGGTCACCAGATGCTGTGGGGATTACCACAGATGTAGTTTTATTCTCCCTTTCCACACATGCATAAGAGGCATTCAGCTCATCAGGGAGTGAACCTTTACAGCTAGCTATGCCATTAGGTTTCACTGTACTGAAAGTAATAGAATGCAAACCCTGCTACAGATGATGTCCATCTCTAGCTTTGCACAGAATTGCTTTTTATTCCACAATGGCCTTCTGTAGGTTGTACCTGGACCTCATGCAGCGAGGCAAGTAGGCTAACTGTATGCACCATGGTCTGGTACAGCAGTTTGAATTGCAGGAATGTAAGAAGCTGCCGAGAAGAGTGGACTGTGCTCAGTCCATCATGGTCACCTCCCGCCCCACATACGGAAGTATCCACAGCAGATGCTGCTTCAAGAAGGCAACGTCCATCATCATAGATTACCACCCTCCAGGCCATGCCAGCTTCTTGCAGCTACCATTGCGCACGAGGTCCAACACCATCAAGTTCAAGAAGAGTTACTTCCCTTCAACTATTCAGTTCAAAAGTTCAATTTAATGTCAGAGAAATGTATACAATATACATCCTGAAATGCTTTATCTTCACGAACATCCATGAAAACAGAGAAGTGCCCCAAAGAATGAACGACAGTTAAACATGAGAACCCCAAAGTCCCCCCCAGCTCACCCCCTCCCACGCGTAAGAGGCAGCAAGCAACGATTCCCCCCTCCACTCCCAGCAAAAAAAGTGCACCCACTACTGAGCACAAACGTGAGCTAGGTAATAGCAAAGACACAGACCTTTCACTTCATCCGGCATTCGACAACCCACAGGTTCTCTCTCTCTCCCTAAATAAAGGAGAGGAAGGTGTCCCCCATCTTCACAGCGAACGGGAGACATAACAACAACTCACTGGTTTATGATGTTAAAAGCCCGTTTCGTTGTTTTTTACGAGCTCTGTGCCTGAAAATCGCAAAGATCTTGGATCTTCGGGCCCACAGCGAAAGATTTTCCGGCATCCCCGACGACATACGAGTCTCCTGCCATGATACCGATCCTCGATCCGCCTATCTCCAGAGCCCCGAGATCTTAGGCTTCCAAATACGAGCCAGACTCTCAGACCGAAACCTTGGCGTGCCAAACAACAACGGCCGTTCCTTAAACCCCAAAAATGGGCCCCATTCCCGCAGAGAACCGAAGTCAGCATGTAACTCCAGGTCAGGGTCTTCAAAAGAAGCCTGAAAGGTTGATGAGCCAATGGTAGACACTAATCACTACAGTATGACAACTTTGATCACTTTACACTAAAATTTACTTTTTTATTCTAATAGTTCTCTTGTAGAGCTGTTCTTTCCTATACATGTAGTGGTGTTCTTTCTTCTATGTGTAATGGTGTACTTGTAGAGGTGTTCTTTCGTATACGTGTAATGGTGTAGCTGTAGAGGTGTCCTTTCTTATACGTGTAATGGTGTACCTGTAGTGGTGTTCTTTCCTATACGTGTAATGGTGTACCTGTAATGGTGTTCTTTCCTATACGTGTAATGGTGTACCTGTAGAAGTGTCCTTTCCTATATGTGTAATGGTGTACCTGCAGTAGTGTCCTTTCCTATACGTGTAATGGTGTACCTGTAGTGGTGTTCTTTCCTTTACATGCTATGTATTTCCATTTATGTTTATTGTGTGAAAGTTGCCTATATGACACCATGTGCCTGTGACAGGCAGCAAGTAATTTTTAATGGCACTATGCACACATGTACAAGTACATATGACAATAAACTTGACTTTGACTTGACTTTGAGAGCCATGCAGTTTAAAATCAGAGAAGTAGGTTTAAGCTGAGGGGGGAAAGTTTTGACAGAGTGGGTGGTGGCTATAAACATGGGTACTATTACTATTACGACAGTTAAAGGACATTTGGACAGTTATGTGATTTACAAACATTAGAATAATCTGGGCCAAATGGAGACAAGTGGGATTAGCATCTTGGTCTGCATGAAGAGTTGGACCCGAGGACTTGTCTCTCTGGTTTATAACTCTAAGAATGGATGACATCACTGTGGGGCCTGAAGCTGAACACTTAAACACACGTGGCCTGTGACATGCTCTAGGAAAAACCCTGCGTGAGGCATCCATTCTTCACAGTGTCACCCACACAACTCCAGGTAATATCCTCTCCAGCCCAGAAACTGTCATTTTATAGAGTTGCAGAGTCTTTAAGTAATACAGCACAGAACCGGGCTCTACAGCCCACCAACTCTGGTCCTTTTAAGTAAAGTACCCTTTCACCTTAAAACAATGCCCTATAATTTTTGAGTGTCTGGGAGAGATTGTGTGCATTTACCCTACGTATATCCCTAAAGATTTTGTGTGCTTCTGTAATGTCGGTCTCCTATACTCAAAGGAATAAAGTCCTAATCTGCACGACTGTAAAGTCCCAGTCTCCATAACTCAGGCCCTCACAGCCTGTCCACATTCCTCTTTATGGCCTTTCCAGCTTCGTCACATTTTTCCTATAACAGGTATGTAAGGTAAGTATATAATCTCATTGTTACATAGAAACATGGAAAATAGGTGCAGGAGTAGGCCATTCGGCCCTTCGAGCCTGCACCGCCATTCAGTACGATCATGGCTGATCATCAAACTCAGAACCCTGCACCTGCCTTCGCTCCATACCCCCGATCCCTTTAGCCACAAGGGCCATATCTAACTCCCCCTTAAATATAGCCAATGAACTGGCCTCAACTGTTTCCTGTGGCAGAGAATTCCACAGATTCACCACTCTCTGTGTGAAGAAGTTTTTCCTAATCTCGGTCCTAAAAGGCTTCCTTCCCCTTTATCCTTAAACTGTGACCCCTCATTCTGGACTTCCCCAACATCGGGAACAATCTTCCTGCATCTAGCCTGTCCAATCCCTTTAGAATTTTATACATTTCAATCAGATCTCCCCTCAATCTTCTAAATTCCAGAGAGTATAAGCCTAGTCGATCCAGTCTTTCATCATATGAAAGTCCGGCCATCCCAGGAATCAATCTGGTGAACATTCTTTGTACCCCTCTATGGCAAGAATGTCTTCCTCAGATTAGGGGACCAAAACTGCACACAATTCTCAAGGTGTGGTCTCACCAAGGCCTTATACAACTGCAGTAGTACCTCCCTGCTCCTGTACTCGAATCGTCTTGCAATGAATGCCAGCATACCATTCACTTTTTTCACCGCCTGCTGTACCTGCATGCCCACTTTCAATGACTGGTGTACAATGACACCTAGGTCTCGTTGCACCTCCCCTTTTCCTAATCTGCCACCATTCAGATAATAATCTGTTTTCCTGTTCTTGACACCAAAGTGGATAACCTCACATTTATCTACATTAAATTGCATCTGCCATGAATTTGCCCACTCACCCAACCTACCTAAGTCACCCTGCATCCTGTTAGCATCCTCCTCACAGCTAACACTGCCGCCCAGCTTCGTGTCATCGGCAAACTTGGAGATGCTGCATTTAATTTCCTCATCTAAGTCATTAATATATATTGTAAACAACTGGGGTCCCAGCACTGAGCCTTGCAGTACCCCAATAGTCACTGCCTGCCATTCTGAAAAGATCCCGTTTATTCCCACTCTTTGCTTCCTGTCTGCCAACCAATTCTCTATCCACATCAATACCTTACCCCCAATACCGTGTGCTTTAAGTTTGCACACTAATCTCCTGCGTGGGACCTTGTCAAAAGCCTTTTGAAAATCCAAATATACCACATCCACTGGTTCTCCCTGATCCACTCTACTAGTTACATCATCAAAAAATTCTATGAGATTCGTCAGACATGATTTTCCTTTCAGAAATCCATGCTGACTTTGTCCGATGATTTCACCGCTTTCCAAATGTGCTGTTATCTCATCTTTGATAATTGACTCTAGCATTTTCCCCACCACCGATGTCAGGCTAACCGGCCTATAATTCCCCGGTTTCTCTCTCCCTCCTTTTTAAAAAAGCGGGGTTACGTTAGCCACCCTCCAATCCTCAGGAACTAATCCAGAATCTAAAGAGTTTTGAAAAATTATCACTAATGCATCCACTATTTCTTGGGCTACTTCCTTAAGCACTCTGGGATGCAGACCATCTGGCCCTGGGGATTTATCTGCCTTCAATCCCTTCAATTTACCTAACACCACTTCCCTACTAACATGTATTTCCCTCAGTTCCTCCATCTCACTAGACTCTCAACCCCCTACTATTTCCCGAAGATTATTTATGTCCTCCTTAGTGAAGACAGAACCAAAGTAGTTATTCAATTGGTCTGCCATGTCCTTGTTCCCCATGATCAATTCACCTGTTTCTGACCGTAAGGGACTTACATTTGTCTTAACCAATCTCCTTCTTTTCACATATCTATAAAATATTTTACGGTCAGTTTTTATGTTCCCTGCCAGCTTTCTTTCATAATCTTTTTTCCCTTTCCTAATTAAGCCCTTTGTCCTCCTCTGCTGGACTCTGAATTTCTCCCAGACCTCAGGTGTGCCCCTTTTTCTGGCTAATTTGTTATATTACTAAGTTTTGTAGATCTAGCAAAAATACTTTTTGATTCCTTTTCTTTCATGAGTAGGCATCTAACAATGACCTCCAAACATGAAGACGGATTGTGATAAAATCCTCTGAGATGCAGTAATGAGATCAAAGACATTGCCCTCTGAGGCTGCCATGAATTACCAGTTCAATGCATAATTGTGCTTTTACATTCTTATTGATAGAGGAATGATACAGAAGTATGGGCAAATCATTCAATTCCATAAAGGATGAAATACTTTCAGATAAATTATGCAAAACCTTATCGGTAAGATGGTGGCTTGCTCAGACTCAGCAGCCACTTTGGGTCCGATCTAAAGTTTATTGGTTCACTCGAGACATCTCTTATACAATTGCAAGTTATTGCTGGATACTAAGACATCAAGTACTGCAGGAATATCCCATCAGCACATTGTTCAATGGCAATGAAGCTGGATTTATTGTATATTGATGTTGTGTCGTCGCCTAGACTTGCTGTGTACCACTGTGCCGAGATGGTGCACAGTCCAAATAAAGGTGCAAGTAATTGCCTTGGACGTTTTTATTGTGACTGCAAGACCTTGTTGGACATTGGTAACATTCACCCGGTTCACTGGAAAGACCAAAGTCGAGGGAGTCGTGTTGCCTTGGTTGTTGCACAGACAAATCCCTCACATCTCAGAGTCGCCTGTTGCGGTTGCCAGTGAAGGAGATGCTGAAGCTGGCTGTGTGTTGGATTCATACCGGGTTGGGAGCTAGCCCCTCCCATCAGTGCTGCCCTCCGGATTTTGCTCCGTACTGCCCATCAATGCTTGCTCATTGCTGCCCCCCCCCCCCCAGTGCTCGCTCAGTGAAAGAACAAGCTGGACCAGGACAACTCAGGGTACTGGGTTACACAGTGCACATTCCTTTATCCGAAATTCTGAAATCCAAAAAGCTCCAAAAACTGAAGTTATTTCGGCAACAGCTGACGTCACTCAGGTGTGACGTGGCAGCACTAGCAGAGGCCGCCAGACGTCAGTTGTGACTCAGTGCTCGTACTGGTTACACGTGCATTTGCCGTTTGCTGATGTTTTGTGTTCACGGTTGACTCCGTGTTTAATTTCACTATGAAAATGTCAGAAAGAGCTGCAGATACCCCTATGGGTAACAATGAGAAAAAGAGAAGGAATCTTCTCTATCAATAACGCAGAAAGTGGAGTTACTGCAGAAGCTTCATCGTGGTGTGTCTGTGCAGTGTCTTACTGAAGAAAATAGTGTCGGAACTACCACTGTATATGATTTAAATAAACAGAAAGACAAGTTACTGAAGTGACAGTGACAGTGACATTTATTCCAATAAGTCACTTACCATGTGCTTGATTCGGTTCGTTTGAAGCTGTATTATTTTTATGTTTTATTGAATGTTTTTGTTGGAAATAAAATTTCTTCTTGTCATTATTCCCTAAACAATACAGTATAACAATTATTTACATAGCATTTACGTTGTATTAGATATTCTAAGTAATCTAGAGATGATTTAAAGTATACGGGAGGATGTGCGCAGGTTTGGTGCGCCGCTGGGTCTTAAAGTCCACCGCTCAGGTTAAATAAGGGACTTGAGCATGCGTGTATTTTGGTATGGGGGGGGGGTCTGAAATCCGAAAAGTTCTGAATTCCGAAATGCAACTGGCCCCAAGGATTTCGGATAAGGGATTGTGGACCTGTATTACTTTTTTGCTCTTTGTGTCTGTGTGTTTTTCTAAAATCATACCCGTATGTGCTATGCGCAGTGTGCTGTTAGTAATGTGTTTTGCACCTTGCTCCTGGGGGAATGTTGTTTTGCTTGGCTATATTCATGTATGGTTGATTGATAATTAAACTTGAAACTTAGTCACTGGGTTGGATGACACTCAGTCCTGACCTTAGCCCAAGGTCATCTGATGGGATTCTACTTGCTGCTCGGGGTATAATGGTGCAGAACATCAACCACCTTGTCTGCCTGTATAAATGTTTGTTTTGGAAACACACATAAATTGCTGGAGGAACTCAGCAGCTCAGGCAGCGTCTATGGAGGGAGATAAACAGTTGACATATTGGGCCAAAACCCTTCATCATTGTTTTGGCCCAAATCATCGACTGATCATTTCACTTCATAGATGCTGCTGACCTACTGAGTTCCTCCAGCATTTTGTGCGTGTCTTGCTCAATATTTACAGAATCTCTGTTTGTATTGGAAGCTTCTTCAGGCAGATACCGAACCTCCCAGATGTATCCGCTCTCACAGATGAGGAGGGAGAGTTATAACTGGGAGCAGCACTGGGATACCACTCACATGGAGCAACATTCCAGCTGGAATCATGCTTTGCTTTTCATGTAGAAATGACTACAGTCAGTGGTTCAGCCTGATCTCAAGCTTCCATGGTAACAGAACAACAACAGCTTGCATTTATGTTTAACAGAAGAGTTTCCACTTCAAAGCATGCTAGCTAATGATACAGGGCCTCTAATATGCAAGCTCTTCCTCAAAATCATTGTAGGATCAATTAACGGAATACAGCAAAGGGTTAAGTTAATTTGCTCTGCCTCCTCTCCCATTCTCTTTGCCCAATTCCTCTCCTTGTATTTCCACTCCTTTTATATCCCTATCCTACCCTTCCTTCACCTCTCCTCCCTTCTCCTTCCCCACCTATTCACACTCCCCTCTCTTCTCCTAATCCCTTCCTCATTCCATCCCACTGCCCTCCACTTCCCATGCATTCCTCTCCTACCCTCTCATCTCCACTTCTGTTCCCTCCAAATCCCTCCCCCAGCATCCCTCACACTCGCCTTTCCTCAGGGTTAAGAGAAGCATACAATGGTGACAGATAATCTAACAGCATCACATAACGACAACATGCATTCAGCGGCTTCAAATACTGAACTAAGATGTGTAATAATAATACCCGTACAAACATAACATATGCTTCTGCAATCCCATGTTCATAGTTACATATTTTCACTGTTAATTAATTTATTATACCACCCATCATTGTTTCAGGAGTATTATTCTGAAAGAACAGCTACTTCCCTTTAACCATTCTGTCCTTGAACCAATTGCACAACCCTAATCATTACCTCAGTACAGCAACACTGTGACCACTTTGCACTGCAATAGACTTTGTTTTGTGTTCTTTCTTTCACAGTTTTGCATAATTTATGTTTTTTTTCTCATGAATGGTTTGTCTCTAATGTGCCTGTGACACTCCTGCAAATAAGTTTTTCGTGTAGCTGTGTAAGTTTATGTTACTTGTCCATATGGCCTGTGGCCAAGTGGTTAAGGCATTGGACTAGCGACCTGAAGGCAAGGCAACATGTGTTGTGTCCTTGGGCAAGGCACTTAATCACACATTGCTCTGTGACGACACTGGTGCCAAGCTGTATGGGTCCTAATGCCCTTCCCTTGGACAACACTGGTGTTGTGGAGAGGGGAGACCCCCAGCATGGGCAACTGCTGGTCTTCCATACAACCTTGCCCAGGCCTGCACCCTGGAGAGTGAAGACTTTTCAGGCGCAGATCCATGGTCTTGCAGGACTAACGGATGCCATATGGCAATAAATTTCACTTTGATCTTGAAAGAGCCAGCAGATTTGTTTAGCAGAAAGCGCATTTCTAAATAAAGTCATCCTCCAAAGCTCATTTCTCAGCAGAGCAGAGAGGCAAAGGACCAGATGTCAACAAAACAAAGCAGCTGGTTATTGACTTGAGGAAGCAAGTGGAGCTGAATCTGTATCAATCTTGTCTGTATCAATGGTGCTGAGCTGGAGATGGTCAAGAGCTTCAAATTCCTTGGTGTAAATATCATCAACAATTTGCCAACAGCCAAGAAAGCTGCCTGGGAATGCTGAGGATGTTAGTGTGTCCCTGACGGCCCTCACCAACTTATAGAGCTACACAATATAACCATCCGGGTGTAGCAATTGCTTTGCCACAAGAAATTGCAAAGAGTTGTGAACACATAAACCAACCTTCCCTCCATTGACTCAATCTAGACTTCCCGCTGCCTCAAGGAAGAGCCAACATAATCTAAGATATTTCTCACCCCTGTCCTTCCCTCTTCTCCCCTCTCCTGTCAAGCAGAAGATATAAAAGCTTGAAATTGATCTTGAAGTTGATCTTCAACTTCTTCACAGACAGGACCCAGGCTGTAAAAATAGGGGACAAGCTCTCCTCTGCAATCACTCTGAGCACCGGTGCCCCACAAGGCTGTGTACTCAGCCCCCTGCTGTACACACTGTACACCCATGATTGTGTAGCCAAGTCTCCATCGAACTCAATATATAAGTTTGGTGATGACACACCAATTGTAGGCCGTATCTCGGGTAATGATGAGTTTGAGTACAGAGAGGAAATTAAGAACCTGATGGCATGGTGCGAAGACAATAACCTATCCCTCAACGTCAGCAAGACGAGGGAATTGATTGTGACTTCAGAAGGAGTAGCAGACCGCACGACCCAATTTACATCGGTGGTGTGCAAGTGGAACAGGTCAAAAGCTTTAAGTTCCTCGGGGTCAATCTCACAAATGACATGACTTGGTCCAACCAAGCAGAGTTTACTGCCAAGAAGGCCCACCAGCACCTTTACTTTCTGAGAAAACTAAAAAAAAATTTGGCCTGTCCCCTAAAACCCTCACTAATTTTTATAGATGCACCATAGAAAGCATTCTTCTAGGGTGCATCACAACCTGGTATGGAAGTTGTCCTGTCCAAGACCGGAAGAAGCTGCAGAAGATCGTGAACACGGCGCAGCACATCACACAAACCAATCTTCCATCCGTGGACTCACTTCACACCGCACGCTATCGGAGCAGTGTTGCCAGGATAATCAAGGACACAACCCACCCAACCAACAGACTTTTTGTCCCTCTTCCCTCTGGGAGAAGGCTCAGGAGCTTGAAGACTCGTACGGCCAGATTTGGGAACAGCTTCTTTCCAACTGTGATAAGACTGCTGAACGGATCTTGACCTGGATCTGGGCCGTACCCTCCAAATATCCAGACCTGCCTCTCGGTTTTTTTGCACTACCTTACTTTCCATTTTTCTATTTTCTATTTATGATATATAATTTAAATTTTTAATATTTACTATCGATTTGTAATCCAGGGAGTGTGAAGCGCAGAATCAAATATCGCTGTGATGATTGTATGTTCTAGTATCAATTGTTTGGTGACAATAAAGTATAAATTATGTATCACAAGACTCAAGGACACCTTCTATCCCACTCTCAATAGCTAATTTCGTGTGTGTCTGTGCAACTACATATCAATTAAATAAAAGCACACACATGGGAAATGATTTTAACTGCTGTATTCACATTGCGGGGGGGAGGGGAGGGGAGGGGAGGAGGGAGGGAGGGAGAGAGAGAGAGGGAGAGAGAGAGAGAGAGAGAGAGAGAGAGAGAGATCAGTGTGCATGCGTAGACAACTGATCAATGTGCATAAGTAAGTTACCAGTCCATACATAGGCCAAGGGGAGTCATTGCTCGAAAAGAAATAGATCCATACATTGCACATCCTCCCCCTTTAGATTGATGTAACATAAAATAGTTCAAATAATTTCAAATAAACATACTTTCACAATAATTGTCCACAACTAACTTCACTATACTAAAAATTCATTCTTTTGGGTGGTGCTCCGTCTCTTCCAGAATAGTGCCTCTGGACCTGCGGGGTGGCATCAGGCTTGGCAGGCATCTTTTCAAAGTCAACTTTCTCGGCTTACAGGCCACGTTGCTGTCAGACATGACCATCACTGAGAGGTAAGTCCACTGGCTGTAATGTGTCCATCTTGTTGGATACAGTCGACTCAGGTGTGTTCTTCAGCTGAGTATCCAGTGTCTCCACGCGCATTTAGGTTAAAGGTTTGCTTCTAAGATTGACTCCATGTATGATCTCCAACATCCACTGTATTTATCAGTTCTTGTAGCATTCCATTTGTCTTTTCAGTAATCACGCGTGAGGACTTCCTGTCCAATCTTGAAACTCCTTGTTGATTCACTTGGCAACTGGCTGAACTGTTTATTCTGCACGTCCTTCAGTAGATTTGTTTCAGGAGTTCTATATGAGATCTCAGATTCCTGTTCATAAACAGCATTGCAGGCATTTGATTTGTTGTCACGCGGACAGAGTTCCGATACACAAACAGGAAGTTGTCCACCTTGTGCTGCGGAGAAATGTCCTCCTTGACCATTGCTTTAGCGGATTTCTTGAAGGTTTGGACAAACCTTTCAGCTAACCCATTCATTGCTGGGTGGGAGAAGCTGACGTGAAATGTTTGATGCTATTTTTCTTCATGAATAGTCTGAACTCTTCTGACATGTATTGCGTCTGTTGTCACTCACAATATGTTCTGATAAGCCATTTTCATTTAGCACTATTTCCCGCTTGATATGTTTGAGTTTTCCACTGCCACTGTTGAACACCCCAGATCTGTCACTTCCATCTGGCTTCATTGCAGGGTATGTGGCATGCAAATGGTGGATTGATCTCCAATCAAATTGCAGTTGTCTCAGTCAATCACGCCTCCACAATGCTGGTCCTTCTGTTTTTACCCCAATGTGGTTTGTTGGCTGTTATATTTCATTGTTACAAATGTCATTCCCTCAGGAGTTACCTATTCCCCAGTATCAGAAACACTGTTCCAGCTCATTTTGTGGAAGGACTGAAACAGCTGAACCAATGTCCAATTCCATTTTAAGTAATCTGTCATTCACTTCTGGCACAAGCCATATTGCTGTCTGTTGCTAATTTTCACATTGTAAATCTCAATCCTGTGTCACTCTTATCATTATCAGATTTTGCATCAACAGCATACGGATTAAAGCTCTTTTAGAAACTACAACTTGAAATTTTAGTATTTTCTCTTCCCTGTGCAGACCGCTTGGTAACATCACATTTCCTCGTACGCTGCAATAGCTTTCCATTGGGTGACTGAAGGGCAGGGAAGGAACTCTGGCTGCAATGCTTTCCATAAAGCTTTACAGACCTCCGAAATTATGGAGGACCCTGTGCTTGACGCCAGTTTGTAGCTAGCTGCTACAGCCTGTTGACTTCCACCTGAAGCTAAAACTCGAATGGTGATTGCCAGTCTCTGAGTATACTGTGTGTACACTGATGCGAAATGAATGGTTGGAGACGATGGACCAAATCGTCAAATCTACCTGCCGACATCCGAAAATATTTGAAATGCATTTCCTCGTCCATGTCTCTCAGTGGCGAGACAAGCACAGAAAATTCACCCTCCTTCAGTTTCAGTCGCCATTGTTTGAAGTTTCAGCACAGTGGCACAGAAACCCCACCGCCAACTAGCATTTTGGCGGTGAATTGCAGAGCGACACAGACACACCAACGCACAAGTATAACTGCTCACAATAACGTAGGCTGCGGCGTAAGCTAGTACACACAAGTATAAACGCAAACAACAGGAATTCTGCAGATGCTGGAAATTCAAGCAACACACATCAAAGTTGCTGGTGGACGCAGCAGGCCAGGCAGCATCTGTAGGAAGAGGTACAGTCGGCGTTTCAGGCCGAGACTCTTCGTCAGGACTAACTGAAGGAAGAGTGAGTAAGGGATTTGAAAGTTGGAGGGGGAGGGGGAGATCCAAAATGATAGGAGAAGACAGGAGGGGGAGGGATGGAGCCAAGAGCCGGACAGGTGATAGGCAAAAGGGGATACGAGAGAATCATGGGACAGGAGGTCCAGGAGGAAAGACAAGTGGGGGGGGAACCCAGAGGATGGGCAAGAGGTATATTCAGAGGGACAGAGGGAGAAAAAGGAGAGTGAGAGAAAGAATGTGTGCATAAAAATGAGTAACAGATGGGGTACGAGGGGGAGGTGGGGCATTAGCGGAAGTTAGAGAAGTCGATGTTCATGCCATCAGGTTGGAGGCTACCCAGACGGGATATAAGGTGTTGTTCCTCCAACCTGAGTGTGGCTTCATCTTTACAGTAGAGGAGGCCGTGGATAGACATGTCAGAATGGGAATGGGATGAGGAATTAAAATGTGTGGCCACTGGGAGATCCTGCTTTCTCTGGCGAACAGAGCGTAAATGTTCAGCAAAGCGGTCTCCCAGTCTGCATCGGGTCTCGCCAATATATAAAAGGCCACATCGGGAGCACCGGACGCAGTATATCACCCCAGTCGACTCACAGGTGAAGTGTTGCCTCACCTGGAAGGACTGTTTGGGGCCCTGAATGGTGGTGAGGGAGGAAGTGTAAGGGCATGTGTAGCACTTGTTCCGCTTACACGGATAAGTGCCAGGAGGGAGATCAGTGGGGAGGGATGGGAGGGACGAATGGACAAGGGAGTTGCGTAGGGAGCGATCCCTGCGGAATGCAGAGGTGGGGGGGAGGGAAAGATATGCTTAGTGGTGGGATCCCATTGGAGGTGGCGGAAGTTATGGAGAATAATATGTTGGACCTGGAGGCTGGTGGGGTCACTAGGAATAGGGTTCACCTGGTCCTCACCTACCACCCCACCAGCCTCCGGGTCCAACCTATTATTCTCCGTAACCTCCGCCACCTCCAACAGGATCCCACCACTAAGCACATCTTTCCCTCCCCCCCCCCTGCATTCCGCAGGGATCGCTCCCTACGCAACTCCCTTGTCCATTCGTCCCTCCCATCCCTCCCCACTGATCTCTCTCCTGGCACTTATCTGTGTAAGCGGAACAAGTGCTACACATGCCCTTACACTTCCTCCCTTACCACCATTCAGGGCCCCAAACAGCCCTTCCAGGTGAGGCAACACTTCACCTGTGAGTCGACTGGGGTGATATACTGCGTCCGGTGCTCCCGTTGTGGCCTTTTATATATTGGCGAGACCCGACGCAGACTGGGAGACCGCTTTGCTGAACATCTATGCTCTGTCCGCCAGAGAAAGCAGGATCTCCCAGTGGCCACACATTTTAATTCCACATCCCATTCCCATTCTGACATGTCTATCCACGGCCTCCTCTACTGTAAAGATGAAGCCACACTCAGGTTGGAGGAACAACACCTTATATTCCGTCTGGGTAGCCTCCAACCTGATGGCATGAACATCGACTTCTCTAACTTCCGCTAAGGCCCCACCTCCCCCTCGTACCCCATCTGTTACTTATTTTTATGCACACATTCTTTCTCTCACTCTCCTTTTTCTCCCTCTGTCCTTCTCACTATAACTCCTTGCCCATCCTCTGGGCTCCCCTCCCCCTTTCTTTCTCCCTGGGCCTCCCATCCCATGATCCTCTCATATCCCTTTTGCCAATCAACTTTCCGGCTCTTGGCTCTATCCCTCCCCCTCCTGTCTTCTCCTATCATTTTGGATCTCCCCCTCCCCCTCCAACTTTCAAATCCCTTACTCACTCTTCCTTCAGTTAGTCCTGACGAAGGGTCTCGGCCTGAAACGTCGACTGCACCTCTTCCTACAGATGCTGCCTGGCCTGCTGCGTTCACCAGCAACTTTGATGTGTGTTACGCACAAGTATAAATCAGCCTTCAGCCTGCCATCGCCTTGCACTTTGAGAGTCACACAGATACAGTATCCAGCATGAACAGACCTTTCAGCCCAACTGATTCATGCCAGCTGTGTTACCAGTGAGCTAGTCCCATCTGCCCGCACTTGGCCTATTGTTCTCCAAACCTCTCCAACTGTGCATATTAAATGTTGATGTGCACCCCCCCCCCAGCTCATCCAAATGAGTGCCACCCTTTTAGGCAGTTCATCCAAATGAGTGCCACCCTTCACGTGAAGAAGCTGCCCTTGATGTCCTTTTTAAATCCCTCACCTCTGATCTTAAACCTTGCCCTCTTGTCTACCTTGTGCTGCACTTTCTCTGTAACTGTAACAGTATATTCTTGTGATTTGCTTTCCCTTTGAGCTAGCAAGGTTATTATTATGGAATAATCTGTCAGATTCATGAACAACTGTCTGTCTTTAACAACTGCAGAGAGTTGAGGGTGCAGCTCAGCACATACAGAAACCAGCCTCTCATCCATGGACTTTGTCTCTTCTTTCCACTGCCCCAGAAAAGAATCCACCCGCCCTGGACATTCTCTCTTCTCCCTCCCAAAGGGCAGAAGATGCAAAAGTCTGAAAGCATATACCACCGGGCTGAAGGGCAGCTTCTAACACCCTGTTATAAAGCTGTTGTTCCCCAAGACAGAGTCTTGACCACATCACCTATTTCATTCTGCTCTTGTCCACCCGAACTGCACTTTCTCTGCAGCTGTTACACTTTACTCTGCGTTGTTATTGTTTTACCTTGTTCTAGCTCAGTGAACCGGGTACAGTAATAATTTGATCTGCAAGACAAGTTTTTCACGGTGCCTGGGTACAAGTGACAATAATAAAGCAATTATTGATTACTGTTCAGCATACCACTTACAGGAAAAGGCGTGAGATGGGAGGGATGAAGGTGGGAGGAAGTCCACGTTAAATACAGACATAGCCAAGGACCAGAGGGATGGTACCGTACATTTCTTTGCTGTTGTATCTGCTGTGTGCTTCTAAACTCAGTGTCTAAGATAACAGCTGGGTTCGTGTGATGTTGTTCTATGACAGCTCATGGAAAACGTGGAGAGACACAGTGATCTCAGAGACACAAGAGATTCTACAGATACTGGAAATCTGATTAAGATAAGAAGAAAATATTTCACAAATACGTCTGGTATTCATCAAGAATTATTGCTCATTGTCTCACTTTGCAGATGAACCAGAATTGTTTATACTTTTTTTGCTGGTGAGTTCAGTATATATTTTACAGGAAATCTCTTGC